>NC_054608.1:3681724-3988860 GCF_004785595.1 Juglans microcarpa x Juglans regia | reverse complement strand
ATGACAAAAAGAAAGATGATTGCTTGAAGAATGCATAGCAAGTTAGATCCAAAAGCCCTAAGAAACAAGCAGTGCCAACTAGTAAGAGTTTTACCAGAAGTACTTTTTGTATGGAGGCTTCCAGCTTTATATATATAATTGAAGTTTCTAGGTACAGGAATGGCCCATTTTAAATGTTGGAAAGGCAGCACTTGGTGCGAAAAAGCTCAATCCCTTCAACTTTAGATGCCATTCCTCCCTAGTATATTTAAATTGCTAGTGCCTACAAACTGACCTGTACAACAAACTTTTATCAGCTTTGAAATTCCCTACACTATGGGAACCCTGTTTAATCCTTTAACATCTCTGCAAATTAATAAATAAAATTTACAATTAACTTGGAGCAGCTTAATCTTTCGGCCTACAAAACTGGACCTGCAAAAGATGTGAATAATTACACGCAAACCAAACTTCCACACCCATTTTGGGACAACCACCAGTGCTTTCTGATCTCAACTTTCTAAATACCTCTCGCTATACCTGCCCTTCGCTTTGCAAATATGAACTTATTGCACCCTTTTACATGTCCTCGTCTGATGTCCTGTTGGACCAGATAATCTCAATCTCAAGCGTTCGAGATGAGCCATCTTTGTTACTGTCATGATTAAGGCTGAATAATCCGCTGTATAGTCCTTCACTCACAACTTTGTCAATTTGGATGGTCACTCTTCCCAGTGTTGTCTGAAAAAAGCCGCCATTCTCTATGAGACATATGAAAGCAACAACTTACCCAAATCCAAAAGGAAAGGAAAGGGAAAAAAAAGTATGAAATCAACACTGCCCAAGAGGGGATTGTGCTCCACATAGTGGCAATCGCAGCTTGCCACATGAAGGTATAAGGGGCACAGTAATATCCAAAGCAATCAAAGGTTACAATAAATTTCTTATGTTTTTTCAGTAGTTCAGGGGACTGCAATGGTGACAGCATTGTGAATGAGTGGCTCAGCCTGATGATAAGGACAGTAACTAATTACCTTCCCAAAAGTATTTTTGCTTTTGCAAATGATGTGGAGCTTTTGTCCCTTTGGAGGTACTTCAAATGCCCATTTGAACCCTTCTTTCCATTCGGGAGAGGTACTGTGGTTCACTACCTGATAACGATAAAGGACCATTTTATTATCTTGCAAGTTGATTGACAGATTAGATCTAATCATTACTTGATATATCAAGCAATGCAGAGTACGAGTTCTGTAACTCTGCAATATGCAAAATATAACCATTGTCAAACTGATCAGAAGAAGAAAATATATCCGAAATAACTTGGAAAGAATCAATATTCCAAAAATATCCTTACGAATTTCATCGACTTTTTTTATCATAATGTTGGATAATCAACTAGCAGTAAGAAATCAAGTTAACCTTTGGAATTCACAGATGCTACAAATTATATATCTTTAGAGCATAATGATTATTTTTTAAAATCTTTTCCAAACCATTGGGGGTTTTAAGTAACACGCTTTGGAAAAAGTCAAATGTCATATGGGAGTAAAGGACATTATGTGTGTGTGTGAGCAAAGAACGTGATTGTGATCTTCATAGGCTTTTAAATAATTATAGACCCATATAACATGACATGAAGAAGATTCAGGAAAACAAGCATAACATCGTACGAGGACTTCTTTGAAAGGAATGAATGGTATGTGTGGATAACATATTTTAATCCCTTCTTGTTAGCTCATATCATAAAACACATAACCTCCCTAAAGTTTAGTTCGAAATATACAGCCTCTTCATGGTCAGGCTCAAAGTGTAAAATCAAAGTGTCTAGTCTGTAACCAATCAATAAAAACCAAGTCTGTAACCAATCCGAAAATGCCATGTCATTAAACATTTTTGCACAGAGAGAGAAATTAGGGAAATAAAGTCCTAGGAGCATAAAACATGAGATCACAAAGATAATGCAAAATACATGTGATGGAAGCATAGCATCCTGGCTGCCCAAGCTCAAGGGTTTTCTGTACTTAGTTTTTATAATCATCAAAAGAATGCATAGTCCCATGAATCTTGCACCCACCTTGGGTCAAACCTCAAACCTCTTTCTTGAATGAGAAGAGGTACCGCAAGACTACCAAGTTATTGGTCTCTAAGCTTTGGCTAGATTAGAGAAAATATAATATAATATAATATAGGAAAATAATAAACTTTAACTTTTTTTACTACTATTTTGCAACTTTATTCCAAATTCAGAATAGTTACATAAAACTGAAATAATTTTTAAGGAATTAGCATAATTATATGAGTTGTAAAATAGGTGTAAAAATACCTTGGTTTGTCTTGGAGGACCATTGCCTATAGTCAATCGGCAAAAGGCATTTGTGCTTCCCATGGTCTGCTTTAGGTTGTTCCCACGCTTAATAGTAACTGTCAAACAGCCCGGTAAGCAGTGCAACAGGCTGTCTGCTCTCTCATGGAAACTTGGTGGGCAGGATTTCATGAGCATTTGCAGGATAGGAATAGCTTCAGCTGCAATCATGGCCTGCGACTTTGCAATATCAATCGGCATTGTTGACCAAGAATGCTTTAACAAGCACAGGGTGTCCAGTACAGATTCCTGAGCTGCCTCGCTACCAGATTTAAGTGCTCCTATTAAATGAGGAATGCATAGAGTAGCAGCTTCAGAGGTATGTAGCTTTGGAAAGTTTGCAAATATCACATTTAGGGTTTTCAAAACCTCTTCATTGATATTTGCTGTGGACCACAATTCTCTTTCTAGTGCAGCTGCAAAACGAGGAAATGACAGAAATCAATTTTAAAGGGATAGAAATGGAAAATTGATAAATTACTCTAATTGAAGATTAAATGCTTCATTTGGGTAGGTTGTTATTTCTGGGCTACTTTTTATATGGTTATACCTGTAGTTAATTTCCATGGTTTGATTAATTCCTCAGACACTGTGTCAAAAGAAAAACAAAATAAAAGAACAATGAACCAAGAAAATTAAAAATTAAAACAGGCCAAACTAGAGTCAGTTTTCACCAATCACATATTAAAGCGTCATGGTAAAGTTCTTTTGAGCTCGAGAACTCTTCTCCATGCCTCAAACATCTGGCCATTTTAACACAACCAAATACTCCAAAATAAGCACAAAGGAGTGGCTCCCAAAGCTGCCCCAGTTGCCTTTTCTATCAAATTTCTAATGCCAACCAAGGTAGATTTTCATGGACTGAACCAGCAAACCCAAAAGAAAGGAAAAGCAAAACTCCATGATTCCCATCCAACTGGACAAATACAGAATAGATTACTGGACATAAAAACTACTCCTCTTGACTGAATTCTAAGATTATAAAATATTTTCTCAATGAATAATCCAGACAAGTTCTATCATGAGGCTACTACTTTAAAGGCATGGTCCTGGGACCAGACCTACTACCAGGATTAGAAAGCATGTTCTAGTTATCTTTGTTAAAGCCTTTCCTCTCCAGAAGTAAATCTTCTGACTCTTTGAGTGATTCCCCTCATAGACAACTCTACAAATTACTTCCCATGTTGAGTTCTTCAAACTCCCGTTGATTACATGATAGACGCCTTCTTAGTTCTACTTTTTTCTTTCGCTTGACAATAAGAACTGTGCCCTGACCTATTTACTCTCTGCATAGGTATTCCACCTTCCAACAGTTTTTTTAGCAAGTTAAAAAATAGAAATCTAAAAGATGCTAGATACTGTATATTTTCAAGGAATGGGCGTATTTTATCCCTGAAGGAAATCATGGTTCTTATTCCTAAACAGGGTCAACCACAAGGAATAAGGGAAAACAAACAGTGATTTTCTAAGGATTGCAGTATAATTTGCTACAAACTACAATCTTAGCCATTAAGAGATTAACCCGTACATCAACTAATAAATGCATATAACTTGATGGAAAAATGAAACTTAAAAATGGGTACTGCCTAGTGACTAAGTTTGTAACATCATATGTTAGCACATTACAATGGAAAAAAAAATATGGGATTTGAGTTTCCAATTGTGAATCACCTGTCAAAGATCTGATGAGCTCATTCGACACATATTCTTGGAGTGTGTGATTAGAAAATAATAATTTGATCAGCAACGCTGCCTGCCCAGAAACTTCTGGATTAGGAGAAAGCAATAATTCCTGAATCACCAATATGCCTCCCGCTTCTGCAACAGCTCGCCTATTGGTTCTGCTGCGCATGACAAAGTTTTGCAATGCACAAATAGCCACCATCTTCATGTCTTCTGTCGGTTGATCTTCAAGCAAGCTTATTAATGCACGACAAGCAGAAACAGAATCACTAGCTCTAGCATGTCCTTCATGTTGTGAGAGGTCCCCAAGAGCAAGAGCTGCAAGAAGCCTGCCAGATTCTGACCTGGTTTGTGGGTCAAGTAGATATTGCGATAAAGGTGCTATTGCATATTTGGAAACCTTCATCTCTCGTACCCTCATATTGTTAAACAGGGCTTCAAGTAATCTTCCAGCTGGTTCTTCACACTGGTGAGATCTTAAAAGGTCCGATAAAGCATCTATGGCACCAGCTTCAGTCATCTGTTCAGCACTTGAAGCATCACTCCTTTCGTGAACAAGTAAGGCATTAAGGGCCACTGTGATCGTGCTCTCCAAAGTTGAGTGCAACATTTTCACGAGAACTACCAGAGGAACTTTAAAGTAATATTCAGTTTTGAAACTCAGAACATTGGAGAGAACCAAAGCAGCTGACTCCCATAATAAATGAGGTGGCTGAGGGTCATCTTGAATTATAACCTTTGCAAGCTCAAAAATTCCTCCAGCATCAGCAACTGCCTTTGGCCAAGTTGTGGATATCTTTTCCAATGCTTTTACTGCTGTTTGCTGTAAGTTCAATATACCAATTCCCGCAAGCTGCACAAGAGGCACAACTGCATTTTTTGTCGTAATATCTTGCTGAAAGTGTTCCTGAGCAAGAAGATGAGCAAGCAACTCTGTGCCAAGCTGCTGGATGGCTTGAGATGGGGACTCCAGGAATGAAATCAGAGGCTCAATGACTTGACTAGGGGTAAGTTCTAAAGTTGCGAGGCTCTGGGGCTTCTCCAAAATATTTACAAGTGCTTGCAAGGAACTGTGCTGGCCCCACAAGTCAAAATCAGGACGAAGTAAAACCAGGAAAAGGGGTTCTACAATTTTTGCAGCAGCTGTGCCTCTAGCAATTGCATTGCTATTTGTTAAAATGCGAAATAGCTCTGCAATAGAGGAGCATAATAAACTGGGTGCGAGAGGGAGTAGCTCAAGACAATTATCGATAATGCCAGCTTTGACCATATCCAACTTAAGAGGAGTCCGGTCTTTTCCCAACTTTATGAGAGCACAGATGCTAGCCTCAATAAGCCGATGGTTTGTTCCAGAAACTAAGCCAACAAGGAGATCTACGACATTGTAAGCTGCTGCAAGCTCCACCTGCTGTTCATCATCCAACAATCTTTCAAAAGCACAAACTGCAGATTCTACTGCTGTAATTGAATCAGACTGCATGAGCAATACAAGAGGTTGTATGCATTCAGAGGTAATTGGATTTTCTCTGAATTTAGTATTTCCAAAAAGAACAGAACAGAGTTGTGCAGCATTTCCCTTCAATTCTAAGGATGAGGAAGATGATAATACTTTTTGCAAACTCTCTACTGGGTTTCCTTCAACATCAGTCAACAGGGTTGCTTTAGAAGGACTTCCTGAAGTCAGCTTTATCAAGGCAACAAGAGCAGCCTCTTGCTCACTCGCTGATGCAGCATTAAGCATGTCAACCAATGGCTGAACAGCCTGCCAGGCTAATTCGGTATCTCTGATGTTCTCGGCATCAAAAAGCTCATGGAGAGCCCTTGCAGCACTGAATCTAGCACTTCTTGACCCCAGCCGCAGAACAGCTATGAGTTGATTTAAGGAACTAGCTGATGCTTCATATCGAATAAGATCAGGATTGCTAAACAATATTCTCAGTAGTTCAGATATAGTGGCCTCCATTGAGTCTTGAGGGCTCAAAGATAGATACTTCGTCAGAGCATCCAGACCTCCAGCTTCAGCCATAATTAATTTGTTTGTATCACTTCCATCTGCAATGCAGGTCAATAGCTGAACAGCTATGGGAGGGGCACCTGGTCTATCTGGAATTGGTCTCAAGAGATCCACCAACAAAGGTATAGATTTGCGTGCAGTTGACCCAAATCGTACATCTTCTATTTCAAAAAGATGTTCCAGTACAACTTGTTCAGGGTTTCTTACTAGAAAAAATTCTTCTGATAAAGCAACAAGAGTCGGTATATCTGACTCTATGTACCCAATTAGGGTTATTAACCCAGCAACAGCACCTGAGTTGGCAATGGCAAGATTTATTCCCTTGTTTGCATGACAAACAAGACTGGCCATTGCCTGGGCAGCAAAGAACCTATCAATTACTTCGTCAGATCTCAGAAGAAGAGCAAATGAAGGTATGATGCGCATAGTTGCAGGAGACAAAACAACATTTGGGTCCTGGAACAAAATAGCCAGGAGCAGGGAACTAATCCATATACCTTCTGCATCCTCATATTCTGCCTGCCAATGAAGTTTCTTGGTAGGTTCAGCCACGAAAGCCTTCTCAAACAATATTTAGCATGTATTAACTATGCAATAAAAGCTCAAAAACTGTTGAAAAGAATCAGAAACTAATACTTCTAATCTGAGACATGCATGATTCTGGAAGGAACAAATTTGCCTCAGGCAATAATTCTTTTTGTTACATCTTAGACTCATTTTTCAAGGTTCTAATTCCATTACTATAATAAACCTATTAAACATATGCTATTCCCTAAGTGATGCAGGGATATAGTCATAGGGCCCATCGATTACTTTTCAACATGCAAAGTACATGCAATTGGCCACTAGTTTGGATAAGGCATACGGTGAAAAAAGGATTAAAATGCTACAGAAGTTGTATGATAAAAGTTCTATTTGGTCCATTATTTGGTGCAACACTGTAAAGTCTCAGGCTACAAAATGCAAGTTGGAGAATCAAATCTTGAAAGCAGCCACTTCACGCAAAAGATGTTGAAGGATAGGATCACATACAAGACACCTTCCCCAACCACCACCATTGCCCCCACCCCCACCCAAAAAAGAATCCACATAAGAGGGACCAGTAACCCTTTTATTCAAGCAGAGTGATAGATAGAAATCATCAGCATCTATTTTGGTAAGATTCAATACGATTATATCTCACTTTTTAAAGATCTTATCAACTCATGCCAAACGTATTTTTTTATAGCGCAAATCACTGGCTGGTTACAGGTTTAACAGACCTCATCCCATAGAATAGTAAAGTCCCAAAAGAGAGAGTAAAACAAAAGGCACCCTAGTGCCTCTGGTGAGAGAGAAGACAGAGCACCAAACCAATTGAATATAAATTAGGATATACCTGTGGATTGGAAGTATAGCTTGAAAGCTTCTCAAAGAGAGCCTCAATTCCACCAGCCTCCATTACAATGAGTTTGTTGTTAGCATGGAAGGAAGCAATTATTGATAGCAACCACAAGGCAACAGTACCCCCCAAGACAGCAGCTGGATCAGGAACATCAAACCCATCTCCTTCCTGGAATGCAGTTCTTTCCATAAATCCTCTAGGAGTTTGAACTTCTATTTCCAAAGATGAACAATTAGAATTGACCTTCACCATTTCCACTAAAGCATGTATAAGTGATTTTAAATATCTGGATACATCCAGTGCTTCCATTGACTGCTGTTTGTGTTCTTTTAGAGCACAAATGAGCAATGCACACCCTCCGACTCTCACTTCTAAACTGGATGAGTTCATTATCCTGTTAGCTAGTGAACCAATGGTTCTTGGTCTTGCAACCAACAAATCACCCATCACAACTGGTTGGTCCACACAAAGCCTAGACAAAATTTCTATTGCCTTGTCTTGCACAGGAGCATGCCCCTCAGCCAGACAGTGGACAAGAGTCTCTAAGCTTGAGGGAACTTCGGCAAGGACAGACCATGGAGGGTAAGTGAGGTGCACACCTTGTTTTGTCCTAGCCAAGAGTGCAACTACTTCTAAAGCATCAGTACCATCCATATCCATTGCATTTAAAGAGTCAACAAGTGCTAGAACAGCAGAGCGACACTGAGCATTTCCGGTGAGTACATCACCCACTGGAAAATGCTTCAGCAATTGATGGAGAGCACGTGAAGCATTCTGCTTACCTTGTGAAGTTCCTTCTCCAAGTACTTTTGTCAAAGCCGAAACAATATCTTCTGCCAGGGCTTCTGCAGCAATATGGGAATCAGAGAGAAGATTAGCCAGCGCAGCAACTGCAGTTTCAGCAGCATCAATAGAAGAAGTTTTAGCCAACTTGATTAGAGGCTTCACATCCCCCTCAGCAAGATAAGACATCCTGTTTGTAGTTTTAGTCTTAGTTGGACGGGACAGAGCACCCAATGCCCGAGCTGACTGTGTTGCAACAACTTGAGTTTTGCTGGTTAGAAGCTTCATGCAAGGATGAACAATCTCATCAGTTGCAAGATTATCACAAATATCTTGTCTTATACTGAACAGATCAGCTAGGACGGAAGCTGCATACTCTTGCGACTCTTCATTTGTTGAGTTAAGAACCTCGACAAGAGACCTCAGACCTTTGTTTGCTGCAGAACCCTTATGCACAAGATCCTCATGTGATGCCATTATGAGTACATGGCCCAAAACTCTAATTGTATGGGCCTTTGAGCTAGGAGAATCTCCAAGGAGTAAAGCCAGTAACTGATTAATGGTAGCAGAATCAGCTGTTCGGATAAGCTTTGTAAGTGCCAAAGCAGAGGCTTCTTGCCCTCTTGATCCACCACTTTTTAGAAGCCATAAGAATGCTGGGATTGCTCCAGCACTTTCAACACAAGCACGAATGTCCTCACTGTGACAGCACAAGTTCCACAGAACATGAGCCGCATCCTCTTTTGCCTTCTGAGATCCTATCTCTAACAACTGCACCAGGGGAGGAATCCCTCCAGCAGCTGTGATGGCCCACTTGCTGTCATCAACTTGGTCAGTTGAGATTGCAAGCAATTGAACAGCATATTCTTGATGCTGCTCACTGGATAACACCAGCAACGATATCAGTAACTGAATTCCTTCTCTCTTTCCAATTGCTTGCCAGATGCCTACCCCATCACAGCATAAGCTTGTCAAAGACAGTATCAAATACTCTTGCACATCACCAGTAGCCATCGTTATGAGTCCAGTAAGAACCTTCTTTGCTTCTGCATGACTTGCCCATCTTGAGAGATAGACATTGCCGTACAGGCTAGCCATAGCCTCAAGGACACGCTCTTGGACCAGCTTATTATCTCGAGGCTTTAGTAGCATTACAAGAATATCTTCTATCTGTGTCACATCAAGAGGTTCTTCATTCACATCAGAGTTGTGCTCAAAGACCATCAGAGCGTAGGCAAGTGCTCCAACTATATCAGCAACTGGTGCAGCCAGGCGAGGGGACTGTGAAAGTTCCCCAAGATATAGTATTAAAGCAGACGTCCCACCACAGATATTTGCTAAAGCTCGCGTTGCATGCCCCTGTAAAGCCTGACCACACTCACCTTGCATACCCTCTTTAGAAGGAGCAACTACAGCTCCAATAAGAACCGAAAGACCATTATCATCAACAATTGCTTTCTTTGCCCTGGTTAATTTGAAAGAAAGAGCCTCTAAAGCATCTGCAGCACTAGCACGGACAGAAATATCATTTTCCTGGCTTACGAGACGAAGCAAAGCTTTGACAGCTCCAGAATCTATTACTTTTGGGATGCTATCACTGAAAGCCAACATCAGGCGGGCCAACAGAGAAGCTGCATTTGATTGAGAAGCAGCATTATCCGAAGAAAGAAGACCCACGATGATATCTACTCCTCCAGCCTCAAGTGTTGCTCTCCAGTAACCATCCTTATCACCACAAAGATTTCTCAAAGCCCCAGTAACAAATCCCTCAACCACTTTGTCCTGCCTGTTCTTTGGATTGAGTTGGTCCCACAAGGTTGGTACGACACCTTCTGTCACAAATATTTTCATACCAACAAGATCATCTGAAAGCCCACCAGAGGAAACTTCATATAGAGCCTCTGCTGCTGCCTTCCTAGCCTCAATTGATTCAGACTTCAAGAGTGAGAGTAATGGGGGGATGCACCCACCTAGAAGCACCTTTAACCGTAATTCATCATCTTTGCATAGAAGACTAAGAGTTGCAGCAACATTAACTTTTGCTACAGAGGTGCCACTCCTGAGGATGCTTATGAATAATGGCATTGCTTGGCCATGGGAACCAATTAGTGTCCTTGCATCCTTTCTTGCTCTAGCAATACCTAGCAAACGTGCTGTAATAAGTTCTTTCTCATGTTGTGAGGACATGTTGGCATGCAGTTGCTCAATAAAATGAGCAACGGTAGCCATAGTGCATTCTGAATCATCCATAGCTTCTGTTCCATTTAATTCCCTGGATGGTAATGAGAAAATACGGTATTCAAAATGAGAGTGTAATACAAAAAACTTATAGCATCTAACACATCATGGCCATAAATGAACCATTGCTTTGAACTTTTAAAAGGGAATTGTACTTGGCTACGCTTATTGATATTATAGATTTTCACCTATCAGGAAAAAAAAAAAAAATTAAATGGGAATCCTAAACAAATTATGATGATAAGTACGCATAGCTATTAAAAGCGAGAAGCTTATTTGTAATTTCTTTTTTTTTTTTCAATTTATTGTTGATAAAGGCATGCAACAAATTCACTTTCTATGACATGAAAAAGAGGTATCAATTACCAAGAGAGAGAGTAAGAGAGATGTTAACCTGCGCCGGGAAATAGAAGAAGATATGAACTCTCGTGGTTCAGGGGAGGGAGACTTCGACATTTGCACCAAAACACTACTTTAGCTCTCTTGGGCCACCTGCAAGTCAAACTAACCAATCAGTACTACTAAATTAAGGGATCGTAGATAGGACAATACTAATATGCTTAAACGAGAAGTCTTCAGAAGCAAGATAAATGTTCAAGAGGAAGAGTGCTATTTGTGTGTCTGTAAATATCAGTTTCTGACGAATCCGATTGATAGTTGTATTAAGGGGAACAGTTGAACCCTGGAAGCATCCCAGATGTACAGTTCAGCCCTAACAGTGTAATAAGACATTCAATATTTAACTTAAGATTATAGTCATATCATATACCTAAAAAGGTTGTATCCTAACAGTGAAGATGTGTCTGATGCTTATTCAAGAGTATCAGCTAAGTCTAACTATTTAAGCAGATTTCACAATTTTCATTTTCAATTACAGACACATTTAAAAAAATTAAAAAATCAACTGTTTCCAGTCTTCAGAACAAAGTATTCTCAGGCTATTACAAAGTTGCAAATCTGAATTCCAAACACCGCCCAACATGCAGATCTTTGACTGACAATTTAAAGGGGAGAGGGATTTGAGAACTATTTCCTATGGGCTTTTCAAGTTCAAATTACGGGAGCAAGGAAAAAGGAGAAGGAAAAAAAAAAAAGCATTTTTTTTCCCAGTAGCACAATTTGATTACAGCACCTCGTAACATCTAAAATTTTGGTAAGCACTCGCAAAGCAGAAGCCACTTCAACCCACCTTTTACAACATCAAATTCTTGTCCACCACTGATCCAAAGAAAAAAACTTAAAGAGAATTACCAAAACATTATCACAAACCAAATTCTAAACACGACAAACAACAAATCATCCAAATATATACATATAAGATATATAAAAATGACAGCCATCCAAAAATTGACAACATCCATTAAGAATCAAAAATCGCGCAAAAGAACGTACCTCGCCGTATACAGCAAATGCCCAAGAACTCCCTCCTTGTCACTTCCCGGAAACCCAACTTCTCCGCCTGAGAAGCATCAACACCTCAATTCCTCTCCATCCAATCCAAATTCGCAGGGAGTTCGAAACAAATTCTGCTTAAAAACAATGCAAATAGTGCACGGAAAGCACACAGTGTCAGCTTCCACAACAGCCTTCGAATCAAACCCAATTAACAATGACAAAAGTAGCGATCATGGTTTGTATCAAATTCAGATCTTCACGCACATATAGTATAATCAAATGATTAAATATTGACAAAAATGAATAAAAAATTGCGAAACAGTACAGATATCAGATCGAAGAGAGCATCACAGAATCTAGGGCAAGAGAAACGTCCTTTTCAATCCGTCATCCAACCAAATTATACTTGGAAAAAGAAAAATGTACCCAAAAAATGAACACAAAAATAAAAAAGAAAAAGAAAAGAAGAAGCTACCTGGGAATTCACAGAACGACAAATACCCAAACGAGAGAGCTACGTCAATGGAGATAGAAGCAGAGCTAGCATGTCAGTGATGACTGTGAGACAGACAGACAGACAGAGAGAGAGAGAGTCCTTTCGCGGCCTTCCCATCCCATGTGTGCATGTCCGTCTTTTTCTTTCTTTCTTTTTCTGAAAAAATAAATAGTACGATATATTTTTTTTCATTTTCTCATATTTCTTATTGGCTGAAGACTAGAGGGCCCCAATCGCCGATACATACTGTGATAAGGTAATCCTGTTTTCTGGTGATTCGTGCATTTTCTGGCTTTTTGTCCGTTAATATATATATTTTTTCAACTCCCTGCTTTCATGTTCATCATCAGAGATTCAGACCCGTTTGGGTAAGCAATTTAAATAAAACAAAATAAAATGAGATATTTTATTAAAAATTAAATAAAAATTTATTTTTTAATATTATTTTTATTTTAAAATTAAAAAAAATTAAATTATTTATTATATTTTATATAAAAATTTAAAAAAATTGTAATAATTATATAAAATAAAATGATATGAGATAATTTAATTTTGTGTAACAAAATTAACTGATAAGTAAGTTATAACATAAATAAATAAATTTAATAATCTTTATTTTTCTCAAAATAAATTTTATAGATAATATTAGTTTTCAATAAATGTTGGAGGATACAATTCATCTGTCCATCCCGATTTCATATTAAAATCTTACAATTTGGATAATATTTTCGATAATTTTTACTCATATATAATACCCAATTTTAGAAAACTAGATAAATTCTTATAAGATTTTCTTTTTGACATTCAGTATAAATGGAAATGATTTATATAGTTTTAAATATGTAAGTTCTATGCATTCATTAAAAAAAAAAAGCTAGTAAATCTTAGGCTCGCATGAAAAAATTTATTTTTTGATAATAAACTATACCTTTTTTTAAAATGAATGTGCGTAATTTGTGAATCCTAAAACTATATCTAATATTATTCTCTAGTGTAAAATATTATTATACTTTCTAACCAATTATTTACCAAAAAAAGAAGGTTGGGTGAAATTGTTTGCAATCATATTTTCATTTAGAGTTAAGAAGATTGAAGTATGAGATAAAGATTGAAATATGAGATAAAGATTTGCGTTTTCAATGGATCTATCCCCACAAAGAGTGGAACACTAGTAAATCTCGTGCATGTGTTAATGCCACATTGTGACTTTTTCTATGTGGAAAAATAAGCATAAAAACATGGTAGTATTTGCTATTTTGAAAACTTATGAATAATCATAGGAAAAAAAGTGTTGTCATCTATACTACTCTTTTTTTTTTTTTTTTTTTTTACTGTAAGGTATTGTATATTATCATTCATCAGATGTATCAATATGTACAAAGTTCATCGTATGCATATTCTCTACAGACTTCCATTCGAGTTTGGACATTCCTCAATCCAAACAACCTATTCTACCCTAAACAGAGCAACTCTTGCCAATTTATGAGCCACTTCATTTCCCTCTCTGTAAACATGTTGAATCTTTCATCCTTTCCTAGCATTCAAAAACTTCTAATAAGTTCCCATACTACGAGCAGTCATTCTCCTTACATCTCACTACCTTTGTCACAGCTTGGGCATCCCCTTCAAAAACTACATCAGTAATGTTTAGTTCAGAACATAGCCCCATAGCTCTCCATAGTGCCAACATTTCTGCAACCACTGGGTTGGAGACTCCTCATCTGCTCATGCACAAGGCAACTTGCACTTCCCCCTTAGAGTCTCTGATGATTATACCTGTTTTGATTATGTTTCTCTTCAAGTCTAGAGCTGCATCCCAATTTAGCTTAACACTATTGTCTTCTGGTGCCTTCCACCTAACCTGGTTTCTCATACCCCTTCGAGGTTCAACTGCTATCAAGGATCGGTATTGAGCTTGCTAAAATTCCTCTAAGTTCCTCTTTGCTGACTGCACCAACAAACTTGGACTAACAAAGGACTTCTAAAAAATGAACTTAGTTTTGCGCATCCATATACTTCTCATAGTTACTGCAACTAACTCCAACTTCTCTACTAGTATAGTCTTGGCTAGCCTCTCCCAAATACATGCAAACTCCTCTTCTATGCAAGACCATTTTTTAATAGGTCCTGGGATCATCAGAGTGTGTTTCTTTACAATTAAGTTAATATACGCTTAGCTGGCCTTCCGTGGGTTTTAGAAAGAGAAACTCTCAATTCTCTCTAGAAAACTCAAATCTCTTTGAGTGTTTAGAAGGGTGGAGTTGTGTTTCTCATCTCCTCTTCGTTCCCTTTTCGATACCGCTTTGTGTATTTATTTTGGCTTTCATGGTAGTGTTTTTATTCTCTCCCTTCCACCGGTTCAGTTTTTGTCAAATCTATCGTACTCCAGCGAGCAACAGTCGACACGTGTCCCACCACACAACCCTACAGACGCTGATCTACTGGGACGATGCGGAACTACGGTGAAAATCCCGGTGAGTGGCCCTAACACATAGCTTGCTTCCACGTGCGGCCTTCACGGACCGTAACACCCTGACGAGCCCATTGGCTACACTCGCAGCACCAATAGATCCCCCACCTCAAGATCTTTCAAATCTGCCCCACCTCACCTCCCAACCATTAGCGTGTGGTCTGCACCACCACAGGTGTGCGGAAAGACAGATGCTCTGCCGCAAATCAGTCCATCTGATACAATGTTTTATACTATATTATCGTTTTCTCTAACCAATGATCTTGAAAAAGGAAATACGGATCTCTCCAAGAAATATCTCAAGACAACAAACTATAGTACACCCACAACTTCCACTGCCTTCAACAGTGGTTGCACAGTTCGCATGGCTATGCATACTGTTAAAAACTGTATTTTAAGACGACGCCCTCTTTGTAGGGCATGGGTGGGGACCAAGAAATTGGTCCTAAAACCTTTTTTTTTTCTTTTTTTCCTCCACATTTGCACTATAGTTATTGTACTGGGACATTTGTTAGGGAACCATACTCCACATGTTTCATCTTTTCCTTATTTGAATGAAAACTTGTTTGCTTAGGAAAAAAAAAAGGTAATATACACTTAAAATTGGCTAGGTGCCTCCCTTATGAGTTTAAAAGAAGAAAAAACATCATAGAATGAGAAACTATGCTTCTTAGTTTGCTACATACTTGCATTCGACATTATTTCACTGATTAGCCAAACAAAGAACCAAAGAAGAAAAATGATCATCCCACTCTAATTCGACTTTGATTTGTTAACTTGTAGATCGAGATGGATTGATAATTAAGTTTATTGAAAATATTTATACAGTTTTAAGGTGTGCAAATTCTATGTACTCATTTTAATTTTGTAAAAAATAGATAAATTTAAGATCCGCGTGAATAATCTATTTTTTCATGATAGACTCAACCTTTTTCAATGGGTGTGTGCAAAACTTGCACACTTTAAGACTATATCGAACATTAATAGATATGTTTTTTTAAATCTTGAATGTGAATCTCAGATTTGATTTATTTCAAAATCCAAAAGCTTAATTAAGGGAAATTATACTTTATTACTTTTCACCCTCTATCACTCTTTTTTATTAAATTATGAAAAGTAATAATATACATGATGATTTCAAACCATCAATATGCTTTAATTTGCACTTTTAATCTTAATGATCGTATCTTAGAGATTGTGCATATTGAAACCAATTAATTATTGTACAAAATATAATAATTCATTTGTTTAAATATTATTCTTACCTTTATTAATATAAGGTCATGTTGAACCTAATCATGGTCGAAATCCTGATCTTAGGAATCTTGTCTTACAGGTGTTTGATGGTAATAGGCTAATTTTAGATCTTGTCAATTTATTTTTATTTGTTTAAAGTCCATTTGAAAAAGAGATGTGGATCTTAGCCAGACATTTTGGTCAAGCATCAGTGGAACTGTGGAACCCAGCAATTAAGGATATTGTCATGCCTAACAACCAACAGTACAGGACAGCATAAAAAAATATTTCTTGGTTTGAAGTACATGACTAATATTTGTTGAATATTGTCCTGACACGTCAATTTATAAATTTATTTTTATAAAATTTTTTTATAATTATAATACTCTCATATATATATATATTAAATATCAAGTGAGATTATAATGAATGGTTGAGCTTTGTTAAGTAACATATGTTAAGTTATATTAGTTAGTCTCGAAATATAGATACGTCGTATTCTACTATTCCCATACACCCTATCACAAGATGACACGTAATTATAGACGGATTGTTATGTAAATAGATTTAATTTTACAACATCTTATAATAAGGTAGATGTATGAGCTAATAGTCTATTGTGACCACGAACATGAAAGAATTCTTGTTCCAACCAAGCAAAAGCAAGAATTGGGAATATTTATTGGGCCAATGCTTTGTCCGCCGCATTGATTGTAAGGGTTGAAAGAGATCTCATTGGGACACATTATAGTTGACGAAAAAGAAAAAAGAAAAAAAATAGCTGGGGCAAATTTGGACATTATGAGAATTTTAAAAATTCTTAAAAATTTTCATAATTTCATTTCCAAACATTATTTAAATACAAAATACTTTTCAATTTCAAAATTCTAATATTTTTATCTGATCATTACTTAATTATTACTAAATACAAAAATCAATACAACTTTTACAAACTTTAAAACAAAATACAAAAATCAACACAAGTTCTATAATATTCAAAAAATAATAATAATAATACTCAAGTTTTTTTAACTCTATAATGTTTTTTTCAACTTTTTCTCTCTCATTTTCTAAAATTCAATAAAAATATCTTCGCTCAAACTATTTCACTAATATTTACAAAATTCTAAAATACTAAAGTGCCCAACCATGCCCTACGAGTTTGATATACGACTTAGTTAACTTCTCACGACCTACTTCTGTTGTGAAAACGAAGTAAGAAAGTAAAGTAAAACAAGAAATCAATTACATGCAACAAAATTCAAGAGTCTGGCGAGCGTCTACGGTAAGGAGTGGATATTTGTGCTTGGGAACCATCGATTGATGGTGAGTTTAGTACCAAATCAGCTTGGGAGTTAATTCGAAAACATGGGAAAGTATATCCTTGGAAGAAATGGCTTTGGAAGAATTGGATTCCAAAAAAATTATCTTTCTTTGTTTGGTGTGCTATGAAGAGGGCAATCCCGGTTGATGACATTATCCAACTTTTAGACATTCCTCCTGTTTCGAAGTGTGAATGTTGTGTCCAACCAAAACAAGAATCTCTTCAGCATATATTATGTGAGGGTGAAAGAGCTAAGAAAGTGTGACAATATTTTGCAAAGGCATGTTGTATGAGAATGCCACAGATCCGAAACTGGGAATGAATGATGAGTTTTTGGTGGCAAAGAGCATCCTTGTCAACACAGGTGGGGTGGCTTCGGAGGGTTCTCCCTTTTGTGATTTCTTGGGCGCTTTGACGAGCTAGGTACGCGGCAAGAATGGAAGATATTACTTTTAATTCAGATAATATTATTTTTGTTGTTAAAAGCTTAATTAGAGATCTCTTCAATAAGATTAAAAGTTTTCATAGAACGGGAGTTAATGATTGGGCCATTATAGAAGTGTTAGCTTGTCTGATTGTCCCTTTTGCTGTAAGGCGAGTGAGATTAATTGCGTGGCAACCTCCAGAGAGAGGGCAAGTAAAACTAAATGTAGATGGAGGCTCTTTTGCGGGAATCCAGGAGATGCAGGTGGGGGAGGTATTATTCAGAATTATCAAGGGGAGTAGTGGCAGGGTTCATGTATTTTTATGGTCATGCCACAAACAACATTGCCGAATGTAGAACTATTCTTGATGGGCTTCAGTTGTGGAGATTTGGGTTTGCGGGATGTATTAGTAAAGACGGACTCATTGATCTTAGTAGGTTGGTTGGCTTCAGGTGTGTGCAAATGTTGGTTTCTTTGGAATTTTTGGAAGTAAATTAAGGCTATTGCTTGTGAGTTAAATGTTCGATTCCGACATATTTTTAGAGAAACAAATATGATGGCTGATTGTTTGGCAAAGTAAGAGACTCGAGGTATGAATTCAGATTTTTGTGACGTTGATCTCTTCCCAGGACTGATTCGGGGTTTGATTCGCATGGATAAACTAAGAATCCCTTATCTTAGACATTGAGAGATTGCTGGTATGGGTGGGATGTTATTTTTTGGTGGATTTTTGGGCCATTCGTGTAGTGTTATTTTTGGGGAATTTTTCTAAGTCTTCTTGGGATGTTTTGTTTTATGGTATTCCTCCGCCATAAGTGAGAGTTTTTAATAAAAGTGGGTAGGGGTCACTCTTAGACATGTGACCTCGATTCTTTAAAAAAAATTACATGACACAAATATTTACATGGTTCAACAACGTGCCTATGTCCACAGAGATGTAAATGATTTTATTTTCTTGAGAAATGACAAAACATGTTTTGGGGACAAAAATACACTATTCTAGATGACCATATTGTTTATTAATTATATATTTATAGGATGTTGAACAAACTTTTTGTCTGGATTTCACTTGAACAACATATAGTGCGAATATCGAATAAACTTTCTGTCTGACATTTCTCGAGTCATAAGCCTGCTTCATGGCCCAAGCCTTGTTGAAAATTCACCAAAAACCCGTAATGAATCATTATCGGGTCATGTCATCAAATCGAATTACCACTTAGGGTGTAACCGGTCCGGTTCGGTCCGGTTTTGGATAAAATTTAGGATCGAACCGGTATGTACCGGTTTTGTATTTTTCAAAACCGATTACGCACCAGTTATCCTCCTAAACCGGTACTTTCGGTTTTACCGGTTTCCGGTCCGGTCCGGTCCGGTTTTCCGGTTTTTTTAAAATGTAAGTTTCATAATTTGTTATTAAAAATTTGTTTATAAAAAAAATTGATTTAAAAACAATTGTTTTATACTTTTATTAATATATTAAACTATATAATAGTATTAATATTAGACTATTGGTATAGTTATAAGTTATATATTAGTATTAGTTATAAACTTTTAGTGATTTAATATTAACATTTTATGTAATAATTTATAAATTATAACAAGAAATTACTTCATATATGAATATATATAATTATATATATTATATATAAAAATTTCACATAAAAATTTATAATTATACATTATATATAAAACTTATATATATTAATATTTAATATATATAAAATATTTTGTATAAAACTTATATAGAAAAATATTATTTTTTATTTTTTTAATCAATCGGTCCGGTCCGGTCCAAAAAATCCTGTAACCGGAACTGGACCGGAACCGGCCGGTTTTTAGATTTTAAAAACCAGTTCCGGACCGGACCAGTTCAAAACCGGTAAAACCAGTCCGATTCGGACCGATTTTCCGGTTTGAATTTACACCCCTAAAATTTACCACAAGAATTTACAAACTCAAAAACTTGGAAGTCCAATCCCAAGCAGCCCTCGAATTCCTTTATTCTTAGAGAAAGGTCATGAGCGGTATAGGCAGGAAGGTAAGATGGGACTCAAGCTATTAACGATAAAACAATAGATGAGAAGGAAAGGATCACCAGTGCAAATACACTGAGAAATGCAGGATTAGAAAAACAGGCAGCCAAATGACATTATAAAAACCCTTGAGATTTGAGTAAATCTTCATTTTCCTATTATAAACAATTAACTCATGTTTAAATATTGATTTAGGACTCAAAGCTTTATCATTTGAAGCCTCACTAACAAGTTTTAAAGCCAAAAGGTGTAAATATTACTCACTCTTTTTTAAAAAATAAAAAATAAATTTAAGATTTGTATAAAAAAATAGTTTTTTAATAATAAACTCTTATTTTTTTTTAAGAAAATGTACATGACTTGTTCACTTTTATGATTGTATCAAACGTTTCCTATTTTCTTTTGCTAGATAACAAGCGAAGTGACTTGGAAAAGACATTTTGTAAGTATAGTAGCCAAACACAGCCTTGACCACTTGAAAAAAATTAGGTGGAGCCTACATATGGTGCTAAGGACGAGACATCCATCATTTTCAGTGGGTATGGTATCTGGTTTCTAGCAGGTAAGAACGAAGAGTGGGTTATTTGGGTAGTACGACAGCCACGTGTACACCTTAAAAAACTATTAAATTTTATAAAGTCTCAACTAATATACACATGATGATAAATTATCCGAAGTTGCAAAAAAAAAAAAAAAAAAAAGTTGTTCCACCGAAATTTTTAGATTTCTTATCATATCCACATTAATAAATATAAGTATTTGTATAGACCATACCCAAATTAATGCATATATAATATAAAATTAAAAAGAAAAAGAGCAATATCTCATAAAGTAACTCTATAGTACTGGTTTAAAAAAAAAAAAAAAAAGATTTTTTATGGCATAATTATTAGCCCCACATAAATATAATGACTTGAGTCTTCGATGTCTTGTTATATATTACAAATATCAAATACTTCCAGAGTAATGATTTTTTATGGCATGATTATTGTTATTAAAAAAAATGTTAGAATCTAAACTTAGTGATGTTATTGGATGCATACTTATAAGATATATTAGAGTCGTACGAGTTAGCATTAATTGTTTTTAAAAAAAAAATTCTCACTTCGTTTTAGTCCGACTACAGTTAGAAGGTTTCGTTTAGATATTAAATCGAGTTAAAATGAGCTAAATTCTTTATAAATAGTAGTGAATTGACATGTAGAGTGAGTTTTATAGAGCCCACCTAATATGAGTTTATATGTGTTTAGATATTAAGATGAGTTTAGATGTATTTATGAGAAGTTGAAAAAAACTGTAGATCCTCGTGTAAAGAGATGTTGAATTGTTATGGATTTCACGTGTAAATAGATTTTGAATTGAGATGAGTTTATTGATTTAAGAGTTAGATATTTAGATGTTAGACTGAATTTAAAATTAAATTGTACAAGTCCTAAACGGGGCCTAATATGACACTCTAAACACATTACCAAAATGATAAAATCTCTTATTAAGTTGTGATCATAATATCCGCATGGAAAATAATTTGTATAGGTTTAGAGTGTGTCTCGTATTGGAAAAAAGTGAGATCTGTATAAAATCACTCACTCTTTCTACGATAGGTCCTATATGTATGAAACTTGTATATTTAACATTACTTTATGAGAAATGCAATAGTTACAAATATATTTTATAAAAATTATTGAGAAGTCCCATATGACTTAAAAATAAACTCATCCTAGGATTTATAAAGAATTAACACACTCCTTCTATTATGCTTTTTATGGGAGAAATGAGTACTCTATATAGTATCAGAGCAGGTTAACCTATAACTGATTATAGGCTCTTACAACCTATCCACAATGATATACCGGAAATACTGACCCACATGTGAAGATGCATATTGAGAAGTCTCACAAGACTTAGGAATAAACTTATCCTAGACTTTATAATTAATTATCACACTCTTTCTATTAGACTTTTTATAGAAATAAATGAGTCTCTATAAAAATAGACTCACAAACAACGTGATTTTATACGATATGTTATATTTATTATACAATAAAAAAAATTTACAATTTAATATATCACATTAAATTAGATCAATTTATAAATTTATAAAACTTAAAAAAATTTCTCTTACTCTATACCGGTTGAAAATGCTTGTACGAGTAAAGCTTGGAAGGGAGACAGATGTCATATTTACACATATAATAGTTAGGGTGAAATTAGTGAACCTCGATTATCATTTTAAGGAAAATAATATTTATACTCGTAGAGTATCAATCAACATGTAATATTTTTTAAAAAATAAAAATAAGTAAATAAGGACTCATGCGAAACAAAAAATTAATTTTTTAATAATAACCTCACTTTTTCTTTTAAAAAAAAAATGCGAAAATATTACCTCATATTCTAGTTACTATCCTTTGAAAAGAAAAATAATTTAGGTAGAACATGGCTCATGCAAATGAAAGCCGTTGATGCTGGATCTTCAGAGCAGCCTCAAGTGGCTATATATTTGATGTGACGGACTAACTAATTCTGGCGTTTGGGGCCCATCCTGCATATGAGCCTTCAAGACAAACAAACCTCATAGAATGGCGTGGCATATCGATCTGACAGATGTCACTTCAAACGGTGTGTGCAATTTGGATTCCCACGTCGGTTCTCTTTTTCATTCTCTTTGGGTTGGGGGAGAGATTCCTGGACATTTCTGAATCATCAAAAAGCATTACCATGGGCTGGATGGAAGCCTTCTGGGCCGGACCTGATACAACTGTTGGGCCTAAATGCCCAACAAAATAATCCAGATCCTTAAAATCAGCACTTATAAAAATAGTTAAAATTTAGCCAATATCTATCTATCTATCTAACCTCAAAATACACTCTCATCAACTGATGAGTAATTTTAACTTAAAAATTTTTGACTAACTAAATATATCCGGCCATATAATTTTTTTTATAATAATATATTCTTACCGCTCAAATTCAGTATCATACAACTTTTCATTCACATCTTCACAATTCAATATTGTTTTTTAAAAATTAAGATAAAATTAAAAGTTAAATAAAATATTATTAAAATATATTTTTTAATATTATTTTTATTTTAAAACTTAAAAAAATTAAATTATTTATTTTATTTAGTATAAAAATTTTAAAAAATTATAATAATTAGATAAAATGAAAATAATTATAAAAAAAAAAAACGAAATCTTAATGTTGTTGAAAAATAATTAATTAAATTTTAAAAAATAAACTTAATCATCAAATTTTAGTTAAAGAATAGTTAGGAGATTACGAATGGCTCTAATATTTCTTTCATTTAAAAGCCCTCAAAGATAGTTTTCTTGAAATAAACCATTAAAATATTTTTAAATCGTCATCTAAACAAAAAGCATCAGACTAAGAAGGAAGAAATTCTACTACGACTGGTTGAAGAATTTGGAGAAGCCCAAAATGAGCTCCCAAAAACTATCATCATCATGTATACAGTACACTTGACACATCATCTATACATGATGATATACAAATACATGATGCAGCATACCACCACTGTGTCCTAAATGTATGTATCCATCCACCATGCACCATCATTACATCGAACATCTCCCCCCCAAAAAAAAAAAAAAAAACACGTTTGTCTTTGCCCCTCTCCCAGGACCCCACAAATACTTTTCTTTCTTTTTTTTTTCTTCTAATTCTTAGCAGAGCACGGGAACAGTCATAGACTTTTTTGTCTCGAGTTACCGCGGGATGCATGCATTCATTGACAAATGTGCGACGTTTCGGCCTCATTCGGCACCGAACCATCTCATCAAAAAGGTTTCTGAAGGTACATGAATATATCCTGCAACGGCGACATTTGATTATTACTCTGGAATTGCGAACCGAATCCGCCGTCGATGGCGGTATCCATGCCATTAAATGGGAACTCCAGTGCCTTTTCCCAGTACTTAGGCTCGCTTTGCACCTCGCACGCGAACTCCGGCGACACCACTTGCTCCGAGCAGCTCGAATCCGTGTGCAGCCTCGGCACCGAATCCGACGTGTCGTAATACATGTAATCATTCGCCTTCTCCGTCTGAGCGGGAAGGATCGCCGATGCGGTCCCTCCGACGGTCAGATTCTCCGGCTTCTTGTCCTCCATTTCCTGGTCGTTCATCATCGTCATCTTCTTGTCTACTATAGCGGCCTGCTGTTGTTGTTGTTTCTCGACACTGCCCTTCTTGTTGTATATGCGGCACAGAACCCAATCGTCCAGCTGTCAAAATCAGAGCCGTTACATCATATCATCAAGATCATGATTAGGCTTAATACCTCACTATTCTCATATGATGGCAGATATAGAGATAAAAGAGGGAATATTTTTCCTTAATTGGATAAGGTAAATTTGATAAATTTTTCTACCATGACAGGCTCATGTCACGGTCACGAAAACGAAAAGTCCCCATCTTTGATTAAAAGAAAAGGGTCCATCTCTACCGTCCATTTCAAGCATTAAATAGCCAACCAAATCTGAACAGAACAGTTACAGACGAGACCCAGCTGGCATTCAGCGTTATGACTATGGCAATATGGTCATTTAAACCAGGGCCTGTCCATTTCTGAACTTATCATGCATCGAAATGTCCGTTTTATCCCTATCGATTGATAAAGAACCGTGAATGTTGGTTATGAAGGTGGTAAATGTTGGTTATGAAGGTGATGGTATACCCTTAAGCTGTTCTTCTTGCGAGCGGAGCGATCCACATCCAGTCGGTACTCGTGCATAATCCAATTCGTTTTCTCTCCTCTGGGTGCTTTGCCGGAGTAAAATACAAGAGCCTTCTTGATACCGACTGGCTTCGGTTGACCTATCGGCTTATCGGCACCGGTCGCCTTCCAGTAGCCCGTCCCGGCCGCTCGGTTTGGCCTTGAACCGTTCGGGTACTTCCGGTCCCTAGGCGAAAAGAAGTACCACTCTTTCTCTCCGTACAACGCCATACCTGTAGATTTCCACCAAGCACCAGAAATTTGGAAAATAAATAAAAGAAGCGAAAGAGGTTAAACACAAATAAATCAGATAAATATATACATATATATACCGGGAAGTTCCCAAGGATCGTATTTGTAGAGGTCGATTTCGGCGATAATCGGCACAGCGATTGGCTGCGACGCGCATTTCCGGCACAGGTAGTGCATCACAAGCTCTTCGTCCGTCGGGTGGAACCTGAAGCCTGGCGGTAACTGTAACTCCGACGTCATTTTCAGTCTTTTAAAACGACTCCTTCTTCTTCTTCTTCTTCTTCGCTCCGCTCTGCTGTGCAACTGCGGGTTTATACTTCGGCGGCGCTTGAAACTTAAAACGAAAGGGAGAGAAATGAATATATAGAGAGGCGGGGGACACGTGTCGAGAACTGCCGGTGGGTTCTAGAAAACACGTGGGCGATAAGCTTTTTCTTTTAAATTTTTTTATTTTCCTGCGCGCTATGTATGTGTGGGGATTAACGTTTGGTACTGAACGCAGCCGGGACACGTGGCGGAGGACGAAGCCAAGTGCGTGCGTGTCGATTACCCACATGGAGGTGATTTTGTCACTGCTTACGTATTGTGTTTTGGACTGTTTCTAGAGTCGGTCGGGGCCTACTTGTCCTTTGGGCCCCCCCGTGTGGGCTGTTTTCGTTTTCTCGGTGCTTTGGAGTCGACGGTTCAACGGTGGGATCATGGCTACACGTCAGCCTGAGCTGCTTCCACGTGTATCGCACGAGCCAAGATTCCTATGCGAATAAAGACAAATGTTAAATACTTTTTCAATACAAATTATATTTTTTTCTTTGTAAATTTTCTTTTATAACTTTTTAATATTATTCTTTTTAGATATTTCTTGCCCTGCTGCTTTCTCAATTTTATAATGTATTAAAAAATCATCTTAATATTATAATTTGTTTCAAATTTTTATATAAAATATAATAAATAATTTAATTGTTTTAAATATTAAAATAATATTAATATTAAAAATAATATTTTATTTAATTTTAAATTTTTATTTAAAATCATTTCAATTCATATCACGAAAGGTTAATACTTTGCTAATAATCCATGTCAATGTCCAAAACATTATTCAACGAACATTCGTGGCATAAACAGTGAAAGTCAACCGAAATATCTAAGTTCTACTAAAAAAAAAAAAAATTAAAATGATATTTGCAAACTTATTTATTGATACACGGAATTTATTATTTTAAAATCCTTCACTTATTTTCACATATTTTGCACAATCTCTCTCTCTCTCTCTCTCTCTCTCTCTCTCTCTCTCTCATGCATCGGCCTCCATGATCTCCTTCGTCTTATGTTGATGTCTTTGTTACCACAACCACCACTTGTAAGTATATATTCTCTTTATCTCTCTTGAAAGTCGAAACCTTAGTCTATCTTGCAATTTTAATGCTGTTTACAAGATCTACAAATTGAAGCTCACATCGTGACAAGCTTCTATCAAACCCTCAATCAAGTTCTCTCGAATGATACTCGCCATGCATGCACCTAATCTATTTGTACATTATTTTGGTGGAGATGATTTTGTTGAAATTAGTTTGTGAAATTGAATTATAATCTACGCTGCATGCGTGTGAAATTGGAAAGAGTTGAGGGCTTGGGCGAGTATCAGGCTAGCCTACCAGCCTGATGGCCAAGTCCGGCCAAGGAAACTCATGTGGCAGAGGGGGTGAGAGGGCTGTAGTACCTATCCACCTAGGGTGCGGTTAATAACCCTAATCTACTTTAATTAGATACGATTTAGTCAGTGAGATAAGATGAGATAATTTTAGATAAAAATTAAATAAAATATGATTAGAATATTATTATTATTTTAGAATTTAAAAAAATTGAATTGTTTATTATATTTTATATGAGAATTCGAGAAAGTTATAATAAGAAGAAGATATGAGATAAAATACTTTCACTATCCAAATAAACCCGAGCTTAGTTCTAAACATTTTCATTGAGAATTGATTGTTGAGTATTGATTTATAAGAGTAAGATAAAATACAATGGAAAAGAAACATGTAAACTCAAACCCACTTAAGAATGAGCTACACCAAATATATATCTATATATATGGACAAAATTTAAAAACATTTTTTATTCAAAATATTGTTCACAATTTAGATGTTGGACCTACGAGTAGTAATCCATCTGTGTCATGGAGTTTTACACGTTATTATTAAAAATAATTAGGTAAACAAATAAACATATTGGACATCATGTGTCAAAGTGTGAACATCTTGCATGCGTGGATAAGGACCAAAGGAAGGTACTAGGCAAGCGCTAAAACCGCCAAAATAACACTCGTGGAGACTTTTGCAGAAAACCCACCGAAATTAAAACTATTTTTTATATATTTATTTATGCGTGGACTGTGGCATCTTATCACAGTCAAATATTCTTAGTTTGCATGACGGCCGAATCACGTTGCGCCACGACGTGGTTCCCGGGGAATTGCAGAGAAACTTCCTGATAGATACCAACCACGTCATCCATGACATATAATGTCCAAGTTGGGTAATGTCCAAGGCCTTTGCACGCGTGCACAATGACACCTTAGGTAACCTAATCAAGACTCCAGCTTGCATGAGCTCTACGATGGCACGTAGCGTGATTTGACTCGCTCAAATAACATAGTATGAAGCATTAGTAATGCTACCTTAGGTCATGAAGTATGAAATTCTCATTCAGTTGGTTTGAAAAAATTAAAAATAGTGATATTTATTATTAAAAATTAAATTTTTTTTAATAAATTTTATATTTATTTATTTTTTTAAAGTGATTACATAATATTTACACACTCACGACTATAATTAGCATATCTCATCAAATATATATATATATATATATATATATATATATATACACAATGTTTATTTAGTCATGCATGTGAAAATGGTTGCCCTATGACCAGTATTAATGTTTTTAATATATATGGTCCCATTTTTTAATATTTTTTATGATTTGATTAGTCAATACAATAAATAGGGTCAGTCTAAATTATAATGTCTTAATTGGCTCCGATGATTTCTTGAGTGAATGGAAATCAAATCATGGTATTTTTTGGTCTTAGAAGAAGTCAATGAATGGAACGGCTGAGATCAGCCATGACATGTTTCGTTTGAGAGTGATGGTCAAAAGGTAATTGACTCTATTGTCCTTATAAGAATGAGATGTTATAATGTTTAACAAATAAATACACGTTTTCTTAAATATGTTTAAGGGGTTCATGTATAGATTAATATAAATAATTTTTTTTAAAAAAATATAGTACCTAAAATCTTATCAAATAACCCTTATTCATAATAAAGAAATACCGTGATAACAATCTCAGATGTCTCAAGAATTACATATAACTTAACATAATTAGTTTTATTAAAAGGCACACATTTTATATTAATTTTGAAGTTGATAGGATTAGTGATAACTATTTAAATGGCCTGTTGAGTTGATAGGATTAGTGAGAGCTGCTGCCAGAGAGGAGGATGGAGTTGTGCTTCTCACCCTCCTCTCCTTCTCATTTCCATTTCTGCACTTTGTATACACTTTAGTCAGATCTGCTGCTCTCCGACAGCTATCTGCCTACACGCGCCCCACCACCCCATCCTATAGCCACTGATCTACTGGGACAAAGAGTAGTCATGCCAAAAAACTCGGCATGTGGCCCTCAGGCGCGGCTTGTTTCTGTGCGTGTTCCTCACACGCCACCGTGCAACGACGTTTCCGATGGCTACACGAGTTGTACAAGCAATTTTGTCTCGCCGAGATCTTCCAGATCTAGGCTACCCCATCTCCATCCCACCTGCGTGTGGCTACCACGCGCTATCACAGGAGCACAGGAATACAGATGTTCAATAGATCAGTCCACTCGATGTTAAATTTTTCACTATGTTATCGCTTTTTCTAATCTGTGATCTCGAAGAAGAGATTGTGGATCTCTCCAAAAATCATCTCAAGACAATAAGTAACAGTACACCAGCTACTCTCACCGCTTTTAGCGAAGGTTTCATTGCTACTAAAAGTGGTTCTATTGTTCGTAATTTTTTGCGAATAACTTATTTCCATTTTTAAGACGGCGTCTTTTTTGTAAGACATGAGTGAAGATTAAGAAATTGGTCGTAAAAACTTACTTTTTTTCTTTTTTATTCACCACTTTGTACTGATATTATTGTTATGAAGTGTTTGTTGAGAAATTCCATCTCCTCTTCTTATATCATCTTTTCTAATAAAATATAGTTCATTGCTTAGGGGAAAGAAAAGGCCTGCTGAGTTGTGGGATATTTATGTCATGTATGAACATGCTCAAGAAAAGTGGATAGATCAAAACACCACGTGATCAATGGCCTATTGGTGTAACCGAAAGCTATAATTTGACATCAAATCTTGAAAAAAGGTTAAGGGTTTAAATCAGCTCACAAGTACTAATCAATCACATTCATTTGGTCGATTCTTCGTGTTCTACGACATCAATTAATCTTTGAAATTGGATGGATTTTTTCCACAACTCCTCCAAACTCATGAAAGGGAAACCATGCATGCATACATGCGTATATGTCAATTCAATACTAGATCTCTTTATTTTTGGCATTTTTAGTGGAAATTTTATTTGGAAATTTCGTGATGCTTTCATATTTCTTCCATTCATTTTTCTCAATATATATTTTTTTTTAGATTTTATCAGGTAATTCATAATGAAGTCAGAGGAAATTAAAAAGAGTAGTACTACGTATACAGGTACATTAGCATGTATGGTCACATAAATAAAATTGTAAATATAAATAACATTTTCCAGTTAAGAATATGCAGATTATTTGGAGAAAAAATAGAAAGAATTCTTTTATATATAGAGCACCAAATACCTTTGGAGGGGCACGAATTAAGTTAACCAAGAGGGCTTAAAGACACTTAATATAAAATCCCATCACATCGTATGTAATGAGATTTCGCGGGATAACTAGAAGGGCTTTAATGCCACCCTGAGCCTTGGGCCATGGGGCCCAACAAGTCACTCAAAGCCTAAACAACCCCCCGCCGACCCAATAGGATTTAGGTCAATCGTTAAGAGAAATGCCCACTCACTTATTAAGAGACCATTAGTATATTCACTCATTCGAAACAAGTGGATAGCTCGAAGGACCCAGGATTCAAATTTCAAATAGTAGGCAAGACAGTTAATCTAGGCAGTCTCAAGAATATAAGCTCTCTATTTAAAAGATTTAGGTACGCTAATGAAATTCTTGGAATATTTAGATTTTGAGATTACACATACCGTTATTGACTTAGGCAGCAAAGAGTTCCCCTTCAACCCCTTAAGCCCTCTTAGTACTCTTTAATTGCAGGAGGTCGAGAGTGCGTATGAGTGAAATACGTCTTCAACAACCTTTTTCCATATAGTAATAAATCAAAACCCCAAACAATGTAAACATTCTGAGACTTCATACTTTTATGCAGCAATGCAATTACTTTATGATCATCATCATAGATCTGGGTTGAAATGTATATCAGAAGCCACTGGATTATATAAATAAATAATATTGTATTAAAAAATCAAAAGGGAGCACATTAAACCCATGCTGGGGCAGGAGGACTCCTTTTTTTCTTTTTGGGAGTAGGAAACATGGAAAATAGTAATCAATAATCCTGTCCAGATAAAGGCCAGTGGGGTTTGGCAAATTAGACTTTTATTCCAAAACTTGGCAAAGAAACCTGTCCAAGTGAACTGAACATTTCACTTTTCTTTGTCCTTTCTTTTGTTATTTTTGACTATATATATAATATGATCGATCTGTGGGTGGAAGTAATTGAGGTTTCTTTAGCCGCCAATTTGTCCAATATTTTCTTTGTTGTTGTCGACACCATCATCTCCAAGGTGGTCTCAAACATCAGTCCAAACTAGCTGGATTATCACGTTAATTGATAATGGTGGGACAATGTTTCATTTTCTGCGGTGAGAGGAGTTTTCCTTGGCCTTTTACTTAAGCTATAATTAATTATGTTTTTTTTTTTTCCATATGCGACAAAACCGTGTCCAATGCATGCACTAAATACAAAGGCATCATTCCTATCCACTAGTAGTACTCTAGCCACCAACTTGGTATATTTTAAGGTTGGGTGAGTTGAAAAGTTGAAAACCATGTCCAAATCTTGAACCTACGTTTGTGAAAAGGCGCACATGGGGTAGGCATATTATATATCCTAAAGATGTCATACATTTGGATGTTAGGTTGAACTGAATTTTCTATAAATATTAATGAGTTAAGATAATGAAGAAAGTTCTGTAGAGTCTACTTAAAATAAATTTAAATGTATTTGAATGTTAAGATGAATTTAAATATATTTATGAGAAGTTGAAAAAGGTTGTGGGTTCTGCATATAATAAAGAGGTGTTGAGTTGAAAAATGTTATAGGTCTCACGTGTAAAAATATTTTGAATTGAGATGAATTTAGTAATCATTTAAGAGTTAGAAGTTTGAATGTTAAAATAGATCTAAATCTAAATTGAGCTCAGCTGAATTCGGTCAAGGAACTAAATGAAACCTAAACCTTGAAACCTCTCCCTCCTTCTCTCTCTCTATAATATAATATAAATAATCCAACATAAAAAGGGACCAAACTGAAAAATGATAACATTAATTAGTATATGGTTGATCTTGTGCTTTAGCTAAAGATGATGATGAATGGCATGCATGCGTGTGCACATGAACATGCGCATGCACTATCTTTTGAAATAAACAAATAATTACAATACTTTACCTAAAAATCAATTATAATTTATCGGTGTAACTAATATTCAAAGAAGATATTGATTCTAGCTAAAAAGAAAAATTGCAATCCGAATCTAATGATCTTTGGAGCTAGCTAGGGCAGGTGTATCCTAAAGGTGGCACAATGAATCTTTTGTTGATTTTTAAATGCCAAAATATTATTGGGCTCTTTTATATATGTTTTATTGTTTTGCTGCTTTTGTTCTTACATGCACAGGTAACCTACAAATTCATGCTGTTCAGATACCTTTCAGTTTGGCAAAAGCAACTATAGCATTATCTTGATTCATGACCTTTTGATCAGTTTTTATATCACAGCTTTTGTACAGATCTCTCCAATATATATTTTTTTCTTTGAAACTGCTGCAATTAAGCATGCAACTGATCACAGCTAGCCCTGCAATAATGCTCAAACAAGCTGGGTTTTCAAAGAAATGTACAGTGCATGCATGCCTTCCCTTAAAATTATTATTAATGTATCACAAGATCCAAAACAAAAGAACATGATAAAAGAGTGAAATAATATACAGGTCGATCGTGCAAATGGTTCTCTGGTGCTTTGTGTTTCTTTCTTTTCTTTTCTGATCCTTGTAATTTCTTTGTTATGAATATAATATATAGTTTATAACCCTATAACATCAACAAGATGCTTGTGCACAAAGCACAAATGTGCATGCATGAATTAATTAATAATATTGATGACTCAAATCTAAAAAGATGATCCTAACCTAGAAACATAATGATCAAGATCTCCTAGCTAGTGCAGGTGATGTATCCTAAGAGCAGTGCACGAGAGACGTCCCGATAAGAACAAAAATATTTTTTTAATTTTTTTTCATATTCTTAAATATTTTTTTTTAAAAAAAAAATTCACAACATCACTAAAAAATACTTCCTTAATCACTAAGTAAAAAAGAAAAAAAAAAATTGTCGGGACCCAACATTCGGTGAGTACTCTAGCATTTTTGGTATCCTAAAGGTGACACAATCAATTTTTTTCTTCATAAATCTTTAATCCCCAAATTAAGGAAGAAATTTCTCAGCTCTTCGTATGTATATCATGTTTTGTCTAGCTAGCTCATGTGTTTATGACTTACAAGTTAATGTCCTTAAGATACTCCTTTCATTTCCTACTGGCAAAACGTTAGCATATTTAGCACGACCTTGCCAAATTTTACATTCCCATTTTTGTGTGTGTGTGTATATATAATATATATATATATATATATATATATATATATATTTCTTGTATTCTTTTGGGAATTTAATGGACATTAAGATTGGGGGAGATCGATGTTCATGCATGTAACAAGGAGAACTGTGTTAATTTGTGCATTTGAAGCTTGTATATATAGTTCTTTTTATTCCTACTAATCCATGCATTCAAATGCTATAAAACAAATCTAAAACCATAACAATCTTTACAGTGCAAATAAAATATTACAATTAAAGAACTAGATCAGCTAGGTTGTCTTAGCTATGTTGGGTACTGGTGAAACTTCTGTGCTGCATATTGGACAAATCTTCTTAACTTGAAGCCATTTGCTTATACACTCTGCATGATATGGATGTTCACAATGAAGAGCAACTAGGGTTTCACCTTCTTCATACTCAACCTGACAAACAACACACCGATCAATGCCGGTTTTGATCTCCATAGACTGATACTTGCAGGCACTTAAGCACTTGGGGATTTCGCTCGTCGATAAGCCTCTCTTCTCTTCTCCTATAAACTCTCCTAGTGCTATCATATCCTCATAAGATAGTTCATCTATGTCTAGACCATCATCTTCATCCATTTCTTCATCGCTGTTGCTATCTTCTTCCTCAGGGAACTCAAGTTCGGCTCCAAGGTATTCAATATCATCATGATAACTGTCAGAAAAATCACTTTCTTCTTCTTCGTCTTCTTCACTTGTACTTTCGATGGTCGTGAGCATTGCAAAGGCTCTCTCCTGTTCCTGCAAAGTGATTGCTAAAGCGAAATCCGAGTGAACTTGTTCAAGCGGGGTGAAGGGGATGATTCTCTCGGAACATTCTTTGGTCTCCTCCTCTTTCTCCATTGAAAGTACAGATCACAATATCTTCTAGCAACGTGCATGCAAAACAGATCCATTCATTTGGGGTTATATGAAGGGGATGAAAAGGGTCATGACCTAAAGTTAAGAGTTCCTTGGAAACAAGCCAACTTTCACGGCAAGCAATGGGAAACCATCTCTTTTCAATTTCAACATTCCAGATTCCTACTTCAAATTCTAATGTTACCTTAAAAGCCTGAACGCAAATCCAAAAGCTGGGGTTTTAGCTTTCTTTAGGAAGAGGGCAGCTTTCGAGCTGCAAGGAAATCGAACTTTATATATATATATATATATAACAACTTCGTCCAAAATTCAAACTTAACCAAGATATGTTGGCGCTCCTTGCGTCACTTATGGGCAATCCCCAATCCACCAGTCCAAGGGTGTTTAAGGATTATGCGTCAGCAAATATGTACGAATCTGTTTGCATGAAGATGTGAAGCAAATGAAAAGGAGATTTTTATGTGAATCTGAGTCCGCCATAGACGGAACTTGAAAAGAATAACATTATAGAAAATTTTTTTTCATTAACCACTATTTACCACCTCACATCTTATAAAATACTTCCATAATCTATGAAAAACACCCCTACACCCTATGAAAACACTATAGATGTAGAGTATAAGATTGAATAATAGTTGATGCATAGTAAATTCCTACCAAGCTGCTGCATTGCATGAACAAATGAGGGCTGTAGGCTGTCATGTAGCTCACTCGATTTTCATGCGAAAGAGTTTGGACATTAATTTTGAGTGAGATGGATGTAGTATAAGTCATTAACACAAAATAACTCAATATCGCCCAACTCAACACACTTTTTTGGTATAGTTTGAATAGTGAGATGAGATGAAATAATTTTATATGAAAGTTGAAAGTTGAATATAATATTATTAGAATATTATTTTTAATATTATTATTATTTTAGAATTTGAAAATTTTGAATTATTTATTATATTGTGTGAAAATTTAAAAAAATTATAATGATGAATTGAGATGAGATGAAACAATTTCACTATCAAAATGGGGAAACTCATGTGCTTTATAAGATTTTAATTTTTCTCTACCACCATGAATGGAGGAGCACCTCCATAAAACATGGACATATATATATATACACACACTAGCATGGGGGCTACGTGTAAGGCACGTATGCCCTGGTACGTAGCGTATGGTTGGAAGTAAAAAAAGTCGTAACATCTCTTCACATAAGCATATAATAGTAACAATTCATTAAATAAAAGCTCTTTAAAACAGATTCTGAATAACTCCTAATTAAAAACACCATTATTTGCATAAATGAGCCAACATACAAAATCATCATTCAATTGAAAAGCTTGTGAGAGTTGCATGCCAAAATCACCAAGTTTATAAACACAATTTTTAACATAAATTTGGTTTTAGTCATACCGCCTCAATGCGTCGGTGTAAGCTTCAATGCGTCGGTGTAAGGATTTCTCAGATCTCACTTTTTTCTGTTTGTTAAATCGTCTCATTACCATTTTTTTTTTATTTAAACATATATTACATAATACTTGTTTCGTCCGATTTGGTGTTTGTTAATAGTTAAATCATCTCATTGCCCTTTTTTTTAGATCTAAACAGATATTATATAGTGTTTATTTCGTCTAATTTGATGATTGGTTTATCCAAGTTGATGCATGTCTATTGATATCATTATTTTGAATGAAGGCTAACCCAGATTATACATGTGAGTTTTCTATACAGCTTCTAAAAATCCAAAGAGCTTCAACTAAGAAGAGAGATGAAAAAACTCATACCCATGTAAAGGCAAGATTCATAGGCAAGAAGAGAAATTCCAATGCCGAAGAACTCAAAAGTTTGTGTAAGAAAGTGGAGAGTAAAAGATATTGGAAACGTGAGAAAGTGAGAGGAAAGAGATTTTGGCTAACCTTTGGATAAAAAGAAAGCTGTAAAGAGACAAGTGAAACACTGTAAAAACACACTTTCCATAGTCAATGAGGGAAAGAAAAACACAAAATGATGGGAATTTGAGACAACAGAGTGTAAAATTGGACGAAAAAAATACTATTCATCTTGTACAGAGCATTCAAGGGCATAACTTTAATAATAATCAATTACACAGGAGTATAAGTGGAATAGAAAGTGTCAAACAAAAATACTATTCATTCCTATTCATATGCTTATAGGCGCTTGTAATATATAAGGGATATATATATATATATATATATATAATAGTTCCAAATTGAATGTCTATAGAATGAAGATCTTTTATCTCATGGCAGCCTGTGATCCTGTTTCCTTAACAAACTTCAATTATTGAGTTAGCCATTTTTTCTTTTTTCGTCCAAATATTTCTCAATTTGAAATTTAAGAAAGCCATGACTAGAAAGTTTGGCAAGACACTTGTGGGCTAATAGACTGTCCAGACTCCAAGCCCTCAAAGATTGTCCAATTACAGGGCAGGAATGACTTTGAGGCTCTTTAAATTATAACCCCAAGAAATTATTGCATATATATGACTGACCTGACCTGAAACTCCAAATTATATATAGCATGCAAAAGTGTTTATTAAGACTGAAGACTGACCTTCCACTTTCTCCCCGTAGGTTTATTTTTTTATTTCCTTTCCTATTTGGCAAGAAACATTAGAATGAGATCCGTCAACTTTCAGAACCTGAAAACAAAACTAAAATCTCATATGATGAAATTAGTAGAGAAGACTCGTACATATTAACCACACGAGCATTTTTACTATCAGATCTGCTAGCTAGAGTACACCCTAGATAGCAACTTTAGTGAATCGGAAATGAAGACATTACAAAACTATCAGGTATACCTCATAAAACAGAACCTGAGTGTAAAATAAATAAATAAAAGCATGTGCCTTAGAAAATTTCAACAGCTTTCTAACCAAAATATGAAACAAAACCACATTTGAATTCCAGACATTTCATCAGAACGGTAACAGTTACTGTTCTCTAACCCATCAATTATAAGTGTTAAGGATATATAACTCATCCGTAACTGCAAGGTACATAAACATGAAACGACGTAGGTTAATCCGTCCTTCCCTTCAAGATCCTCTCCTTTACTTCAGTTGGTGTTCTGTTACAATGAGAACAAACACGTCAAAATGTTACCAAGTACCCTTCTATAAATGGGAGAATAAATTACCCTATATATATATATATATATCTTATTAATGCGAGTTTTTTGAAAGTTCCGAGCAAGAAATAGAAACTAAGCATAAAAATAGAAAGTAGAGGAACTGAACAAAGACGAAGAGTGCTGTAACATAACACAGCACCACAATGGATAACAAATAAGTTGGCAAAGAAAAAAACGTTTTCCAAGATGGTGTAGAAAATGCTAACTGGACTATGACTGTTCAAAAGAAATTATTCCCAGGAAGAAAGTTTTAAGAAGGAAAGGTATAAAGGGCTTACACAACATAGACATGCCCTCCCCATCCACTCAAACAGTCTCGATCAACTGATGATAAGTGCTTGGGATATGGTCTCAAACAATTCCTCTGCTTCCTGAGTAGACAAAGCGAAGAGTTACTAAACTTGAACTAGAATGACTCTTTTTTTTTTATAAGTAAAATAAAATTTTATTGAAAATAAGAGAACAGGCATTGTCCAAGTACATAGGGAGTAAACAAACTTGGACTAGAATATTAAACAAATAATTAGTGAAAATTACTTCATTTAGCAGTCAGAGCAGCAAGTAAAAGCACAATGATTTCTACCTGGAAAACAAGTACTCATCCTGACCATGAAATCAGCCCAACAAACGGATATGTGCATCTTAATTATCCACGCCTCTATGATATAATAAATCATGCTCATACAGGGTGCTCTCATCAAGGTAGAGTATTCCGGTTATTCTAATATTTGTATTTTGACGTATCAAATATTATGGCGATAATAGGCATAAAAATCTCTATGAAGTAGCAACTCATACTCTAGACATGCGAGGGTTATCAATTTTTCAATTGAATTTAACTTCCTACCAAAATAGTAAGTCAAGAGTTCAATAGGGGAATTAACCATGTCAGGTTTGAACATCGCCTCACAAGCACCATAGAGAGATTCTGATGCAGTGCCAGCAACAACAAAATCCTTTGCTAGTTCCCTGCACATAATCGACACGATAGAAAATTCAGAATTACACTCCCTTATATATGAATCAAATTTATCTAAAGTTTAGAAAACAAAAAATTACTTGGCTCCGATTGAATCCATAGTGCAAATGAATGGCTTGTCTTCATCTCCCAATCCAGCAATAACACGCTGACAGAAGTATGGACCAAACCTACAAAGCAAAAAGAGAAATCACATTGATATTTAGCTCATGTGTAGTGAAGTAATAGGTTCTTAGTTCTACAGGAGAAAGAGCATGGGAGGGGTAGTTGGAGCTTGCACATGCACTATTGGCACATGTAAAATAATCTTGGACTGCCCTAAGATGTAAAGATTTTAGTGAGGTTCCATTCATCTCAGTAATTATCAAAGACACTTCAAAACACATAATAGGTTTAGGTTGTTTCAGAGATATAACTTTGACACAATATCCACACTGACTCTATAGGTTGTTGTACGTGTAAGATATCTTTCACCATTCTTATACTACAAAACTGAAATGTTTTAAACTGTAATGCATTTTCATAACCATTCAAGAGCTAAAACCAATGATAGAAAATGCATTATCGTACAATTGATATTTTTAAAGATAATTTTATTAATGAGCAAAAAGGTACTACCCAAGTACACAGGAAGTATATAGTAGATACACTTAGCTTGTATACTTAAATTTGAAACTGCTCCATCTTTATTCTTTTCATATTTGAAAATTTAAATTGCAAAAGGGAAGAATAAAAGAAAAGAAAAAAAATGGAAACAAAAGAGTAATCTGTATGCTGTGTAGCAGCAGGTTATAGATGCCGTGCATAAATCTTTATACAAGTCTTCGTTGAGGATATGAAATTTCAAACCCCAATTTTTTTTTTTCTTTTTTATATGTAAAAGTAAAATTTTATTGATAGGAAAAGGCATAGCCCAAGTACACAGGGAATACACAAAATATGCCCTAGAACCACTAAGCACTAGTGAGGGAATGCCATACTCTAAATTTTTTTTCATACCCCAAATTTACTGATCAGAAAAATCTCATACCCCAAATTTAACAGAAAAGGTGAAGATAAAGGGAATGTCATACTCTAAATTCTATACAATAAACGGGTTATATGGTGTCAGGAAGGAAAAACTAAATCGTTGTTCCCCTCAAGGAAGATAAAGTACATGGCATTGATGAACAAAGCCATTCTTACGACTTGAACGATTAGATGAATCGTATAATTCATAAAGGGAAGTAATTTTCAAATTTTTTCTTTTAATTTTTATAAGTCAAGTCAGTTTCAAATTACTACATTGCGGGCCTGCGGCATGCCCATATGAAGAATACACAATTCTAGAGAATTAATATAGCACCAAAAAATCCAATGGTAGATCCAAAAACAAAAACAACAAATTTCATTGTAAAAATATTAAAAGCCCTAACTTTACCTTTTCTAATAAAGAAGAGCAGAGACCATGCTTGCAAAAGTTTCGGGCTTCATGTCTCCCTCTTCACGAAGCTGATACAGCTTGTGCCGGAACACCAGTCGTTGATACCTATTCATCAAACCCACCCAAAATGATTGGATAGTTAATATAATTACTAACAAATTGAACCGGTGGGGGGAGCAATAAGTGGAGTTGCAACAGAGTCTGAGCGTCTGTGGCGAGTCCGGAGAGACCGAGGAATAAGCGATCATGAATTTTATAAATCCTTTGGAAATCGGTGGCGATGGTCTGCAGCTGAACTCCGAGCCTGCGGTCGCTGGCAATGGCGAAGCAGTTCTTTCCCACCATCACAACCAGAGCAGATCCATTGTACTCAAATATCTGGGCCACGAGAATGAAAAGAAAGTAAGTCGCAGATGTAACACATACATGCACACAAACGATTATATACATATGCGCAATTGCAATTACAGAGTGATTTTGGTTTCAGATTGGTACAAAGCGAGACTAACAGCGAGTGAGAGATACTTACAGACATGATTAGGTTTTGAAATTACAAACTGTGTGTGTACGCAAGAGAGCAAGATGAGCTTGGAGGAGGACTTGGCGAAGAAGAAGGCTATTGCTGGGGGTTTACTCCACTCAGAGCTCACTCCTTTGTTTTTCTTCGAGGAAAAATTCGCATGGGCCACAAATTTACCTGTTAGGACGAAGCCCATGATACCAACGGGTTGGGCTTTTTCTTGGGCTGAAATTCCAAATCGACGGCCCCAAATTCATTTGATAATCATACGGGACAATAGTAAACATCTTTTTCCCAATTTTTATTTTTTTAATGAAAATTGAAAACTTTGGAACACTTTTCTGAATTAATAGTAAAAGAAAAATTATATTTTCAAACAAAGCATATTTAATAAAATTTTTATATGATATAATTTGATTTAAAAGATAAATTTTAAATTTTACAAATTAAATCTTTCCATTTAAATTATGTGGATGTTATGTTTTACACACCGGTGTGAAAATAGAATAACTTATCATCACATATGATTATTGTGCGACATATCATTTTCTAAAAAAATTCTCAAAATGTATGATCAAAAGTGTTATTTTCCAATCTAATAATTGAATATGCCCTCATACCAAATGAATTTTTGAGTAGTATTATATATATTTATAATTTTACGTACAAAATTCATTTTATCAGTTTTTTTTTTTAAATTTAAGTTTTTGAATTTCAAATTTCATAATCCTTAACTGGAGAATGAAGTTTTTTATAAGTTTTTTTTTTGTAACTACAGTAAGCATTTCTCAAAATTCTTAAGAGTTTCCAAAAATTGTATCTAAAATATAGCAAGGTTTAATGTAGGTTCCTTGTTAGAAAGAAAAGAAAAAGGCTGGAAAAAAAAAATAAAAAATAGAAAGGCTGTCTAATATGACCTTTTTTGGTTGGTTGTCTTTAATTTTGTTTGTCTGGCTTGTCATATTGATAAAGTTTTCCATAGTCATCAGTGTACGTACGTGCATCCACATAGAAACTCCCGATGTTTTGCCAAATTAAGCACAACAACAGATCCATATTACCATGGAAAACTTCCTCCATGATTCTGTGCCGACTTCAGTCATCTCTTTTCTACTTCTTATATATATATATATATACAAGAAAGAAGAATACTGAGAGCTAGCTGTAATGATTAAGCATTCATGTTGGTGAAGAGAAAAGATCAGAGATCAATGGACATGGAATGGTTGTGCTGGTTTGCATTTCTGTCGATGATTATCGGCATGACCTGCAGCCATGCAGGCAACGTGACATACGATGGAAGGTCTTTGATAATCGATGGACAACACAGGATCCTCTTCTCTGGTTCAATCCACTATCCTCGTAGCACTCCTGAGGTGTTATTTTGCTAGCTAGCTAGCTCTTTTATTTCGCTTTTTCTTTTCATTTATCTATATATGTTATTATTAGTAAATTAATATATACAAGTAAAAACGGCACAAGTTGTGGACTTCAAAGAAACATCATCAAAACATGAACTACTGCTCATATATATATATATATATATATATTTGCATAGAATTGCTGATCTTCATGGAAACATGGATGCCCAGGATTCTTCTTCTCTGTTTATTTCAATAAACATTGCCATAAGGTCCTAACAATTAAGTAACAAATCCAAACAACCGATAAAATCTTGCTTTGCTGATGATTCTTCTTCTGCATTATAAAATGCAGCCTTTTATTTATTTTTTTGGCCTGAGCAGTAGTTGTAAGATGTGTTGACATTATTCCAAACCACTCCAAAGTGGGCGGCTGGCCCAAGGAACTGGTTTGAATCTTATTGTGGCTCGATTCTGTGATTGGGCTGCTTCTTGGAGTTATATATATAGCTAATTTCTCGTAAAGAATTAAATGAAATAGATATAAAATATAAGATACGATCTATTTCAAATGGAATGAATGGGAAATTACCACTTGACAAAAAACTTAATCTAATAAGAAGAGGTAGATTTTATTATTTATTTTATATCTTAATAACGAAGAGATACATTCCGACCATATAACCTGAATCTGTACGATATAATTCAATGGCCTCTTCAATTTCTAATGCAGATGTGGCCATCTTTAATAGCCAAGGCCAAAGAAGGGGGGCTAGACGTCATTGACACCTACGTTTTTTGGAACCTTCATGAGCCCCAGTTTGGACAGCTCTCTCTCTCTCTCTCTCTCTCTCTTTCTCTCATTGTAATGCCAATACATATGTGGACTTATTAATTATTTGTGTTGTTACAGTTTGATTTCAGTGGAAGGCTTGACATATTAAGGTTCATCAAGGAAGTCCAAGCACAGGGACTATATGTGTGCCTTAGGATTGGACCTTTCATTCAGGCTGAATGGAATTATGGGTAAAAATATATATATATATATATTACATATATATACACACACACACACACTTTCCTTTTAATAGTCTCACCAATGAGTTCTGCTATAGCTATATACATGTTGGTTTACCATATATAAGTGTTGTGTGTGGGGGGGGGGGGGGGGGGGGGGGGGGGCTGCAGGGGTCTACCAATTTGGTTGCGTGATGTCCCTGGCATCGTTTTTCGATCTGATAATGAGCCATTCAAGGTATTGATTGATTATATTTACAGAATTTAGAATTTGTATTAATTTAGTGATTAACTATTGTGATACCAATAAGGATAATAGTAGATGGTGAATGAGATCCTACATTGTTTGGAAATAAAAAGTTCTTGCTCTTTATAAAGTTCTCATAAGGCTTCAATTATATCATTGACTAGTCCTTTTAAAATACAGGCCATGTGATTTGGTTTTCTATTGAGGTGTTACAACTATTTATATAATAACACTTTATCATCATGAAAAAATAAGTGAAATAGGTTATTAACTATTTATATAGTAACTCTTTTCTGTAAGGCTCTCATAAATATGTGAAATCATCAATTGTCCAAAAAAGTTAAGCTAATAAGAATAGATAGATTTAATTATTTGTATTAGATTTTTAACACTCCCTTTCATGTGTGCCAGACTCATTTTCAATGAGCGGGACCAACACATGGAATATATAATTAATTATAATAGAGTGTAGAGTTAGGATTCGAACGAAAGACCTCTATTATAATACCAAGTGAAATCATCACTTGTCCCAAAACTTAAGCTGACGAGAAGAGATAGATTTGTATTATATTCTTAGCACACTATAACCGAAATAAGTGAAGCTTTTCGGTTCAAGACTCGGCAACATACATCAGCTATCTTTAATAGTTTGCACCATTTGGGCAATTGATCTATTTAATCCCCTGAAGAAAGAAGAGGGTTATACTATATATATAAGTTTAGTGTGTAACACCACTTACTGTAAGATCCATTATCTTCATTAAAAGAAAAAGTTAAAGCATGCACCAGCGCCTTTGTGTAAGCCTTTAGCGTGTTAATAAACAGGTTCGCAAATAGATTATTCAAATATATTAACGTACGCATGGTGTGCACATTTAGCTAGCACTGCTACTCATTTTGTTAATGGTTTGCAGTATCACATGGCGAATTTTGTAACCAAGATAGTAAACATGCTAAAACTGGAAAGCTTATATGCTTCTCAAGGAGGGCCAATTATTCTCTCACAGGTAAACATATTTCATAGCCAAAATTTTGCATACCGCATATATCTATCTGCTGTGTTTTCATGACTTGGAAGTTGTTTATGTGTAGATTGAAAATGAGTATGGAAGGATAGAAAGAACTTTTCATGAGGAAGGTCTGCGTTATGTTCGTTGGGCTGCAAACATGGCTGTGGAGCTTCAAACTGGTGTGCCTCGGGTGATGTGTCAACAAAACGATGCTCCTGATCCTGTGGTCAGTCATGGTCTTCTCTTAGAATCAAGGAGGAAACTAGCATTAAAGTCTAGCAGGGCCATATCACACTCAAAATTTTTTAGAGGGCTAGTGATTGGAGAGTCCTTAAAATTTACGTTTTCTCAAGTTGTTTTCTTCTGGAAAATGGGATATAATTTTTTTTTTTTTTTTTTAATGTCGGGGAACCTCTTCAAGGCAGGACCCTTCGGACCGATTCCTGCAGAGTAAACTCCGGTCCCATGCACCACATCCTCGAAAGTTTCTCTACACGAAACTGGTTAAATCGCTGATTTTTCACCGGGAGGTGTGGCCTCAAAAGATTGTTTGCACCCATGAGAAGGGTTAAACCTTGGACCTTGAAGGGAGTGATACCCCAAGACCAAGGCCTTCACCACTTGGGCCAACTCCTTGGGGTTTGGGATATGAAATTGATCATGAGCGAATGCTTTTTTCAATATTTTCTTTATTCTTGTTTTAGTTAATCCAAGATCATGATCATGAATTACAGATCAATGCATGCAATGGGTTGAGATGTGGAGAAACATTTGCAGGCCCCAACTCGCCAAATAAGCCAGCAATATGGACAGAGAATTGGACAAGCTTGAATGTATACAATAATTTTTCTAAACAAGTTTTTATGTTACAGATGAAATAGCTGTCCCAAAATAGTAGTCATCCTTTTCCCTTCCCATGATAATCTTTTCCTTACTTGCACTAAACAATTTTTTTCAATTGAATTCTCTTGGCAGTTTCATGACAAAGTACTATCAGTTTTTGATGCGGCAGATTCCTAGTAAAATTGAAAAACAGTGAACCACGATATGGCCCCAATACCTTGTACTACTCTAGAAAAATGTCTGAACTTAATGTGGCACACAGTTAAATGGTCAATTATGTCATTTTTTACAAATGAGAATAATATAAAAGAGCTTAAACCCATCGAACTTTGCCTTCTATTTGTTTTGAAGTTATCAAGTACATGGAGGCGAACCATACACGAGATCAGCAGAAAACATAGCATTTCGTGTTGCACTGTTCATTGCAAAGTCAGGAAGCTTTGTTAATTACTATATGGTATGATAATCTCTCAAAGATGATCTTAACGGAGTCGTATAAAAGCTCCTAATATGTAATGTTGGATTTAAACTTGCAGTGTTTATGTTATTTAGAATGTAACTGCAAATAGAAATGTAGGTGAATCCAACACCATATAATGTGTCTCCTAACATTATAATTCTATTCTAGTATCATGGAGGAACCAATTTTGGAAGAACAGCTGCTGCATATATGTAACGACCCGATCTTGTATTTAGAAATAAGATTACAGATAAAAATTTTTTTATGAGTTAAAGCAAATTATCAGATGATTTTTTTTTAAACCTAGAGTTAAGTCTCCATTATTATTATTATTATTATTATTATTATTATTATTATTCCCTCCAAGCACGTGTGTGTTAGAGTCCACACATTATTCCTATTCTTATTTCCTCTTCATAGTCAAACTCCTAGCTACCGGTTTTCGATTCTTTAAAATTCAAACACTCACAAAATTTAATCCACTTCCATGCACGTACGTTTCTTCTCCTTCGTCACTAGGGTTTTCTTTGGTCTATATATAGAGCTAGGCTCATTACGTCCAACCGGAGCCAATTTCTTTCCAGCGTGAACAACCACACTTAGCCCCTTTAAACACAGCAAACTCACGATATCCCCACGCAAACCCAGACAACAAGCCCTCGTCGCTGCCCTCCACCACCTTCGCTCAGCCAAGCCTTCACTTGCGCCATCCCGCCACAACCCCTTCCAGTTGCTCAGCCACCGTGTGATAGCCACTACACACGCACGTCAACCATTTACGGCACCCTGTTTTCCACACCCAAAAACAGAGCACTGAGCTCTTCGACCGTGAGCCACAGCCCAGCCACCCTCAGCCACAGAACACGCCGACACCACCACTGGCCACCATAGAATACATCGGACCACCCTCAGCCGCCAAGGCACGCCGTAGCAGCCACGGACGCACCACTGTTTTTGCACGTCCGAAACAGAGCATGCAGTCACCTTCTCCATGGTAGCCACCTCAAGAGGCGCCGAACCCCCTCTCCGACGACACAGAAACCGCCGACCAGCACAACCCAGTGGCACCCACTCCGTCCCAGTAAGCCACGACCGTCGTCGTCCCCCTCTTTGTCTAGGTTGTTTTCGGTTTGACAGAACTCCTTCTCTTTCATCCCGTAAACTCTCCCTCTCTCATAACTCTCTCTCACTTTTCGTCTCTCTCTCTCTCTCTCTCTCTCTCTCTCTCTCACATCTTTGCCGCCTCACTCGCCACCCTCTCCTCAGCCTCTACTTCGTCGCGTGTTTCCTCTCTTGGTAAGGATATCGTACGGCTTAGATTTCCCCTCAAGAAAAATACCTGTCTTTAAGTTGAAATGAATTCTTAAGTTTCTGTCGGTTTCAATTACAGAATGGTAGATTCTTGTTAATTACATTTTTGTCCCTTAGTTATACACCGAACAGCATACGTATTGAACTTATAGTTTATATTAAGCTTTAATTTTATTTTTACGTGGACTCTTATTTACGGGCTTTAAATCTTTTTGTTATAAAGATTAACAGTTTAGAATAATTAGGATTTTAGGTTTAGAAAATATAGGATATTTTTTATAGTTTAGATTTTCGATAAAATCTCTTGTTTAATTAGAAATTTATGTAAATTACGTGTTTATTTTTATAGGCGACCGTGTTCGTGCCGATAATAGTGATTTAGCGTTGCAAGGTAAGTAGCATGATCATATCTTTACACATATGTACGGTGAACTACTTGTCTTTTTATAAAAGATATTATGCATGTATTCCCTTCATTGGAAGCCCCTTTTTACGTACCCAACACATGATAAAATTATGAAAAATCTATGATTTTATGTGAAGTATTATGCATTAAGTTATTTATGACAAATCATAATTTTATGAAATGAATTATGCACCAACAGATTTATAAAAAGTCATGATTTTATGTGAAAGATTATTTGTGGAAGATTATTCATGAAATTATTTATTAAATGCATGATTTTATGTGAAAGATTATTCATACAATTATTTAGGAAATGCATGATTTTATGAAGGAGTTATTTCGTAAAATATTTATGAAAAATCATGATTTTATGTGATGAAACATGTATCACGACGTTTATGAAAGAATGCGATTTCGTTTGAAATCTATGATACGATATGACAAGTATGTATGTGATTTCTTTTGAAATCTATGATATGATATGTATGTGATTTCTTTTGAAATCTATGAAATGACAAGTATGCAAGTATGATTTGATAAAATATGTAACGGCCTATGTTATGATATGAAAACGGTACCTATGTTATGGGCATATTGCATTGCCAGGTCGTGCATGCTGGTAGTGCACCCAGTATTGTCTTCCTTATGTATGGATTCCACAACCCGCGGCCACGGGCGGAATCGGAATCTATTTAGATTCGCTAACCCTAACTCACGGGGGTCAACAGTGGGTAACAGCCTATGACAAGTGAAAGATAAGTTAATGTTTATGTTCATGTTATTTATGAATGTATTTATGAATATGCACGTTTTTTAAGAAACCTTATGTTTATTATGTTTATTATATGATGTGCTGCTTATTGAGTATTCGAATAATTTTAGTTTGTTTTTATGTTTTTAAACCATCCCAGGTGATGACATTTATGAAGACGAGACTGCAGGACAGAACTTGACCCAAGGAGGCGAGACAGAGGCCTAGACAGATTATGTTATGATTATTTTTATGGTTCTAAGTTTTAAATAAATTATTTTGATAAGCACATGAGACTTCCTTATTTTTCATAAGTGCTTTCGCAGACCTTATTTTGGATTTTCAGTATTTATTGAAGTTTGTTATTTTATGAAAATTTTTCGCATCTGGTGCATTGTTAAAAAGAAAAGAAGTTTTAAGTTCAAGTTTAGTAGTAGCACACTGGCACTTTAAAAATTTTAAAATGTCTTTTCGAGAACGGGGTGTTACAATATATGCTGACGAGTTATTATGATCAAGCCCCCCTGGATGAGTATGGTATGTCTGATATTTGCTTTTTTCTGTACTGAAAAAATACATGGTTTCAAAGATTTTAACTTGCTGAGTTGACAAGTTCAGGTTTTATCAGCCAACCAAAGTGGGGTCATCTCAAGGAATTACATGCTGCTATAAAGTTGTGCTTAAAGCCTCTACTTTCTGGAGTAAATTCTACTTTCCCTTTGGGCCAACTACAAGAAGTGAGGACATCTTAAGTTGTATTTCTTCTTGTTAACCATGTTTTTTAGTAGCATGAACTGGACCTGTAAAAAATAATTTGTTGCAGGCCTATGTTTTTAAGGGAAAATCAGAAGAATGTGCTGCCTTTCTTGTAAACAATGACAAGAGAAGCAATGCTACAGTTATTTTTGGGAATTCTTCATATGAATTGCCTCCAGTTTCAATTAGCATCCTACCAGACTGCAAAATCGAAGCCTTCAACACTGCAAAGGTTCCTATAACATCTAGGCTACTTCTTACTCCTATTTGATTCATTTCTGTGGAGACTACTGATTTCAATTTGTTGAATCTGTTTTCTGGTGGAACATTTTCTATTACCTCTCTGCACTTGTGATCTTCAAAAGGTATAGAAAATTAGGAGACTATCGATTCTTTCATAAATTATGTTTCAATTTGCTTCTCGAACAGATAAGCACAGAATATGGGACAAGATTAATAAAATTGGGCCGAAAGTTTGATTCACCTGATATATGGGAAGAATATAAGGAAGCCATCCCCAACTTTGACGACTCTTCATTGACAACAAACATGTTACTGGTGCAGATGAGTACAACTAAAGATACATCTGATTATCTTTGGTACACTTTCAGGTAATTAACAGAGGAAGTACTAGTTTAAATTAGTAGACCTGAAAGTTGATTGGACTTCAACAGCATCTTTATTTACTATCTCTTCAATTTTCTTTACTCTTGAAATATTCGACTATATATATTTGGTCTCTGCGTATATATGTAGGTTTCAGCATGATTCTAGTTACAATGGAGCTGTACTCAATGTGAAATCCCTTGGACATGTTTTGCATTGTTTCATAAATGGAAACTTTGTAGGTATATATAAGCTCTTTAATCCCCTTCATATATTTTATGGTGGTTAAAAAATGGATCAGAAGTACGTGTTTGTGAATATGATGACTAGCCCCATTTGGAACTTAGACTGAACTAAGTTCAGTTCAGACTAATTTTAAGCTGAGTCTAATATCTAAACACCCAACTCTCAAATCACTAAACTTATCTCAACTCAAAACCTCTTTACACGTGGGATCCACGACCTTTTTCAACTAAACACCTCTTTACACACGGCACCCACAACATTTTTCAACTTTCTCTAAATATATCTAAACTTATCTTAACATTCAAACACATCTAAACTCATTGTAAGTGAGCCCCACAAAACTCAATCCGTCATCTCAACTTACTACTATTCATCAATAACTCAATTCAGCTCAAAATCCAACCGGGGCGTAATCTAATGTGCGTCTTTTAAAATCGGCTGCCATTTTGCTGGCTTTAGTGATAGCTCTTGCATGATCATTGCAATTCCAACCTCTCTGAATGTCATACTTGCAACTCAAATTTTTGTATACAACCAGTCAGAGAAAAACAAGTTTTTCCAACATTAATGATTCTGTAATTAACATTCTGATCACTGCTCGTTCCTCTTATCCTTCTCTTACTTTTTGCTTGCTTTGCTTGATCTCTTCGTTAGTGTTGACTTTACTCTGTCTTCAATTAGGATCTGAGCATGGAAAACACGACAATAAAAACTTTTCCCTAAAGAAAATTGTTTCTTTAAATAACGGGACAAACAATGTCTCTTTGCTCAGCGTAATGGTTGGATTACCGGTAAGTTTCAATCTTCTATCTTTCATGTTTCTTCATGTATTTTGATGCACTAATACCAGAAGTCAACTTCCACTATCTCTTTCCCACTCTAAGCCCAAGAACTTTAAGGGATCCAAATCCTTTTAAAAGGTGAATTATATTTTCTGTCCCTCACTTCTGTAAGAGAGGGACAGAAAATATTATAAATATTATAAATATATATATATATATATATATATATATATATATATTACCTCACATATCCCATTAGACTTTTCGTAAATCTCTAAAATATCCTTAGAAAACGAAGCATATATGTTCAACATGTAACAGTAATCTGTTTATAGAATGAATTAGCTTCTTTATGGTCCATTTTTTCACAAAATTGAAGCCAGCCATGTCTTTATGATTTTGTCTTTACTAGCATATATTATGCAGCATTTATCGTATCATGCTTTCAAATTTTAAAAAAACAAACACTATGAATTCACTTATATCTGTGGCATGAAGGATTCCGGAGCATATCTTGAGAGTAGAGTTACTGGATTACGTAGAGTGAGCATTCAAGACAAAGATGATTTCAATGATTTCACCAACTATTCATGGGGATATCAGGTTAGCGTCTTATGCCTACCAACTTCTTATTTCAATCTGTAAAGCTTTGGGAAACCACAATTCTGGTACTCTTTCTAGTACTTGTAGTCAGAAAATTTCTTCCCAGAAAGTTCTAAATGGATTGCTCAAGAGCTTCTGTAAAAGTATATTTGATTTAACTGATTCATCTAATCCATGGGATATCTTCCAACTTAATCAGCTATAGCTATACTATTAGGTTATTTCAATGTAATTCGATGATAAAAGTGTCCTAATGTTTCAAGATTCAACTGGCACAACAAAATGTATGTTCTGCAAGATTTTTCTATGCTTCTCCCTGATTATTTACTCATGCTATCATGTTTTTCTTCTTTCTTGGTTCTTTGTTTTTGTTTTTTTTGTTATTACCATTTTTTTCTTTCATACCCATTTTTTGGTCTACCTTTCCTTCACATAGTTCTTCACACATCCTATTTAGCAATGCATAATCCTTGTTAAATAACTGCTGCAAATAGCCATTGATATCCATTTGAGCTTTCATATTGCCATGCTTCCATAGAACTAATGGGATTATGAATCTATGATCATAGTTAGACTAATTCTATGCAATAACTTCATGAAGGTTGGCTTGTTGGGTGAGAAATTACAAATTTACAAGGAACCTGGTGCAAGTACTGTTCAATGGACTAGGTTTGGAAACTCTATTCATCAACCACTTACATGGTATAAGGTATAAATTAAACCCTGCCATTGCATTGTCACATATGTTGACTCTTGCTTAAGTTTGCTGCATTCTTAATCTCCCCCAAGTTCCTTGTAATAATACATCATGGATTGGCCGCAGACACTATTTGATGCACCTGCTGGACAAGACCCTGTTGCTTTAAATCTTGGTTCCATGGGAAAGGGAGAAGCTTGGGTTAATGGACAAAGTATTGGGCGATATTGGGTCTCATTTCTTACCTCTAAAGGGAGTCCTTCACAAACATGGTATGCCCTTAAGACTTACACACACACACACATATATATATATATATATATATATATATATATATATATTTGTCCCTTCTGTGTGAACGCTTCTTATCTATGTAAGTATTTAGTGATTCTATACATCAAACGTTTTCACTGAGTAATTATAGCCAGAAGACATGTTAAGTTTCTCTGTGGGTTTCAAGCTTAAAAAGGGATTATCTTGGCCCTCTAATTACTTATAAAAAAAGTTCTTTCAAAAGAGTTATGCTATACATTACGCTGACGTCTCACTTTCATCTCACTGTGCTGATTTGGCAGTGTACCCATAAACCATTATATTACTTCTTTTGCCCTCTAGTTACTTGGCAAAAAAAGTTGTTTAAGAAGAGTTATGCTATACACTAAGCTAGCATCCCACTTCCATCTCACTGTGCTGATTTGGCAGTGTACTCATAAACCATTATATTAATTCTTTTGCCTTTTTAGGTACAATGTACCTCGGAACTTCCTCAAGCCTAAAGGAAACCTATTAGTTCTGTTTGAAGAAGAAGAAAAGGGAAACCCACTTGATGTTTCAATAGACACTGTTTCAATAGTTAAAGTATGTGGAAATGTGGCTACTTCACATCCACCCCCAGTGATTTCATGGGTGGTGGGACAAAGCAAAACTATAACAAAACATGACGGAAGGCCAGAACTACAGCTTCGCTGTCCTCCAGAAAGCAGCATTTCCGGGATTTTATTTGCAACTTTTGGAACCCCTTCTGGTGACTGTGAAAGCTACACAATAGGAAGTTGTCACTCTTCTAATTCAAGTGCTGTTGTAGAAAAGGTAAGCTTCTCCTTTTCCATTGATATATGTTCTTGGTTGGATTCAGAAGACTGATATTTAAACAATAGCAGTATGATTTTGTTAATGCACTTGAAATCTCAGTTGTTATGATGCTGTGTCTTTCTCAGGCCTGTATTGGGAGGAGGACATGTACCATCCCCGTGTCAAGCACAACTTTTGGTGGTGATCCTTGTCCAGGCGTCCATAAAGCTCTCCTGGTTGATGCAGAATGTGCATGAAAATTAACTGTTTTTGAACCTTTTTTTTTCTTGAGTCTAGGATGGATAAGAATTTATGTAACTTGAACTAATATTTTATTCATCTTTATCAGCTTTTGTTTTATCCACACCACTCTAACCACATGTGGCCTCCACTCTAACAGCCACATATTCCTCACCTATGTTTTTCTCAATGCCCAATCTATCCACTCCGATCACCGCCATGCGTCAATAGAGTCATGAAGGCCTCTATGGAGTAGTCTAAAGCCAGATCCTTCCCAATCTATACCATCCCATTAAGTCTTATGTTTTGCCTAAAACCAAGAGTTCTCATGTTCTTATGGCGAAGGATGAGATTCTCTAGCAATATTCCCACAACAACATGCCCATTCATGTTTTGGTCTTCTCTGAATTGTTGCATCAATCATACATTATAACAAAATGAAGGAAAGAAGAAGAATTTGAGGTATATTTCAACTATATATATCACACACAAAAGAGAAAATGTATTGCTTTATGGAAATCAGTGGGGTTTTTTTTCTCTATGGAACCAACTTCTTTCAAAAATAGGTGATACCCTGTCAACTTATTGATAACCATCTATTGAATCATCTTGAGAAAGTAATTGGCGATGCAACGAGTAAGCTTTTGTCTTCGAGAGGCAGATGCAAGCCGTCTTGCTAGTTCGCGTGCTTCTGAATTCGCACTGCAAGGAACTTTGGTTGAGCTCTAATTTCAGGATTATGAAGTCTTGCCAGCCTTTTCCAATCCCCATTTGCAAAGGGGAAAATGGGTAGACAACATACGATGATTTTCTTCTTTTTCCAACGACGAGCCAAATAATTAAGGCGCCTTTGCCTAATTACAAACGAAAATGACCACTTTTATGATCATGCAACGAGGAAGTGTTTTTCTTTTATCCTGCATTTTGTCATCATTAGAGTTTTACCAAAGTGAACCGTAAACAATCACCAACAATTACATATTATTTACACATCTTTAAACAATTAATAATGTCAAAATTATACCATCATTCGAATACAATGATAAAGAATGACTAAATGCCTAACTTCAAATGTCCAGCTCACAGTATAACCGGATAGGCCGTAATACAAGGAGATTGAGGTTAGAGTTACATGTGCTCATAAACCTGCCATCAAGCACCATATAAACATTGCATTATTTAATGCACAAAGATCAAGATAGAGAATTTGAAAAAAAGAAGTTATATTGTCAAGGAATGAAAGCAAAGGGTAATTACAATATTCACCCACAAGCTGCTACCTATTTTTCAATTTGCACCCTAAATTAACAATAAGTTTCACTTTTTTTCCTCCATTAAAATCTAACTATTAGGATTGTGCAATGTGGTCGTGGTCAATTTGTCACCCACAAACAACCACCTATTTTTCAGTTTGTACCCTGGGTTAAGATATGGCCGTTAAGATGGAAGAAAAAATTGGCCATAGAATAGTCTTAATGATTAGATTGAATAGAGAGTGCAAACTGAAACTCAGTGGTAGTTTAGGATGCAAATTGAAAGTTTTTGTGGTTTTGAGTGCAAAATGAAATTTTTTTGATAGGGAGGGTGCAAATGAGCAGTACTTTGTGGGTGAAAAGTGTAATCTCCCTATAAGTAACAGTTGGAGTAACTCTTGCTTTGGTTTATTATCGTACTCCTCAGATATAATTGACACGAGTAATTTGCACAAACAAATTAAAACAACCCCGTTTGTAAACTGTAACGATTTTTATAATCTATTCTTCTTCCACCTGGTTGAACTAATTTGCACATACCCCTTAGACTGATAAATGAAGAAGGAGAATGAGAAGAAGAGTTCCTGACCTCAAGAATTTGCTGCCTGCTATGGGTAATGAAGAAAGTACCTAAAGGAGCATCCTTGGAAACCAAAAACACAAAGGGTAAACCTGAAGAAATTTAAGAAGGAAGATGCCGTATGATTTACAGGAGTAACCTGAAAAAGATATGCAGTTTTTTCATCCTCTCTCCACTTGAGACAAATAACACCATCGTTCAACATCCAGATGCCTTAACCATGAAAAATGTTATTTCTGACAACACCCTTGCATTTTGATCTTGACATCTATAAAATATTGAAGGAAAGGGAAGGGGGGTGAGGAAGCCCGCAAAGTTATTATCATCAAGGAGGCCAGTATGTTAAAACTTAAAAATCATGATCACAAACATAAAGCTTTGCCAATTATTAGTAATGGCTACAATTGGTTTCCCCAAAGAATATAAGTCCTCACCTTTAATTAGCACTGCACGTTTTGCCATTCTTACTCTTGGCAGCTTTCTTTTCTTTGATACTACAAAATTGTGATGGCAGGAGGGCCTTCTGTGAAGGTAATTCAGCAATGAAAAGCAAAGTCTGAGCCCAGCCAGCATATTTGCCATATTTGCTCACAAATGCCTCTGCCACACGGCTGCAGAGCCTGGGTGTCAGACGGGCACCTGCAAGCTCCGGTAACAGGTATCTTGTAGCAATCTTGCCCAAAAGAAGAAAAATATTGGCAGATCAGCACTTCATCAACTAAAAATCTTGAAAGAACTTGGAAAGATGCAGTTAGTTATTCAAACTAAAGCTGAAGCAAGCAGAAATAAATTGTCATAGCCAGCTTTCTTTCTTTGTTTTTTTTTTTTTTTGGGTCGGGTGAGGGAGAAATAGGGGAGTCTTGTCAACTCGTACCTTTCAATTATTTCTAATTTTTTTTCCTCAATATATCTACAGAGACCGAAGTTAAAAATATCCCCATCTTTCCATCTCTTACAAGAGAACATAAGAAACTAAACACCAAGAAGATCCACAGCGAAGCATTCCATGATTGGAAATTGACAAACCCACAAATCATACAAGCCGATATATTTGAGCTTGCGTCTTCTTTTCCATGTTTACCATATTTTTTTCAGAAAGTTGGAAGAGTAAAATTTTTAGATAGCAGTATCTTGTATCCAAAAGAAGGTGAAGGTTTCAAATCATATCAAAATCATTATTTTGGTGGTAATACCATAAAAGCCACATTCCAGGGATGGGTGATATGTAAACCTCACGAAGCATACCTGCCACACATGTGTATCAACAGGAATGGCATGGTGTTGATCAAGAGAGAAGAGAGCTATGCATGCTGCCACCTTAGGACCAACTCCAGGTAGAGTAGAGAGAGCATCGATAACCTCATGAAGATCCAAATTACGAAGAGATGCAAGCCATTCAGTACCTCCACCAGGTTTTGATTGCAAAGCATTTACAGTGCCAATGATATATTTGGCCCTGCACATCCCAATTGTGAACAAAATAAATTGTCAAGACTGCACAAACCAGAAAAGCAAGCACTACATATATGACAAAAAACTTGTAGAGTAGGTAGGCCCGTGGTACAGACATATGGTATTATCATCCGATCACATGATGCCATCTCATTATAAACTTAAGCTTAGGTAAGCAAATTTAATGGCGTGACAATTTATGATAGGATGTGTGACCAACCACTCTTTTTTCTCTTGATTGGTCATGAGTCTCGCCTTTGCGTTTTAAATTGTGATGTTGTGTTTTAAATTTAGCATATGAATTTTAAAGCGAGCCGAGTATTCTAAAATCTTCAAAATATTTTAAATGTCCAAAATTATTTTAAATGGGGTATTTTTAGTGTTATTGAACCAAGCCCAATTTTTATAGTAAGTCTCTTCATATTTTTGGAGCCCCAAAAATAATATAGTTTTAGAAAATCATTTTATTTAAATGATTTTATTTTATTTCTTTGAGAATATTATTTAATATTCAACATTTTCGCCAAGTTTTATTAATATTCAATAATATTTAATTTTTTTTTTATAAGTAAATAAGTAGTTTTATTGAATGGAATGAAACTAGACAAAGCCCAAGTACACAGGAAGTATACAAAGTGAGACACCTAATTACATTATAGTGAGCTGAAAAGAAGATAGAAACTCATGGACATTCCCACCCTTCAACAATAATATTTAATATTCATCATTTTATTTTATGTTAAAAACTCTACTTATTTAGATGATTTTATTTCTCTTAAAAATATTCAGTAAACTTCATCATTTTATTTTATGATGAAAGATTATATGTTTAGGATCAAAGTTGGATTTTAAATTAATCCTATGGCATTTCTATTTTAATTTCTATTTTTAGTTAGTTTATTTTTAGTATTTAATTCCCACCGTTAGATCAATTTGGAGACCCCTAGATGAAGGGTTAGGATTAAATCCCAAAACCCTAATCCCCCTCCCCCATTCTCTCTCTCTCTCCAGCCACGCCATCTCTCTCTCCCTGATTCCTCTTCTCCCTCACGCCTCCACCATAGCCACCCTGTCAAGACTCCATCAAAAACCGCTCTAGGACATGGTCCTAAGCATGCATGAGCCAGCCAAGGCCACCAAGGGCCAATGCCGTGGGCCCCATGGGTTCCACACCACTATCACTTGTTTATTTATTTATTTAGTTATTTTATTTATTTATATTTATCAAGAGACCTATTAGGGTTTCCACTTTGTATTCTCTATAAATAGGACTCTTAGGCATTTAATTTACATCTTTTGAACCTTTGACAAATTCCCTAAGTAGGTAGACTTGTTCTTGAGATCATCCTTCGGTGCTTAGCACTTGGGCTACTTGGGTGTAATTTGTGAATCCCAAGTAGAGAATTATCACCTTGCAATTCGTGAATAGGTGTGATTCAACTTATCTTGTTCTTGCAATTTGGTACAATTCGTGAATCCAAGTTGTGTTATCTTTGTTTGTGAATCCCAAGTAGAGAATTATCACCTTGCAATTCGTGAATAGGTGTGATTCAACTTATCTTGTTCTTGCAATTTGGTGCAATTCATGAATCCAAGTTGTGTTATCTTTGTTATTTTCAAGTTTATCAATCTATGAGGTTTATTTCAACTATTGTGCAATCCGTGAATCAATAGTTGAAATGCTATCTTGTTCATCCATTGTTTATCCATTATCTTCATTGATCTTATTTTCCATCTTGTTCATCTACACTTTCTTGCATATCTAAATATTCATATAAACCAAAAAGAGTCTTCATATTCTTTTGTTGAGTCCATTCATCTTTGTGCATTCTTGACTTGGTGGTGAAGTTATTCATCATTGTGTTCTTAAATGTTCATACGTGTTCATTCATATTGTTCATCCATATATTTCCTTGCATCCATTTTGATCCACCCCATACACAAATTTCAACCACCACATGTGTTTGCCTTAATTTCCATATTCGGTCATATCCCAAAATACCCTTCATCCAATCCAACTAAGCCCTAGCCATGAGTCATACTTACCATGCTTGGCTTGCCCATAAATCTTCCCAACCATAAAACCCTAGCCGTCCACCTCAAGTCCCTATAAGATAATCCATTCCTTTTAGGAGTCTTGCCTCCATCCACTCCCACAAACCCTAGCCATCTTTCAAGAGTATCATTTGACAACTTCCTTAATTCAAGGAAAGTTGACTCACTCCAATCACTCATCCAATTCCTTAAATCTCTCAACTCCTTCCATAGACCTAGTCAACCAAAGACTCCATCCTCTTGCCATATTCAAATCCAAATCCTATCTTCCTTATCTTATCCTAGTCAATCCCTAAAGTCAAGGAACAACCCTTGACTCATTCAAACTCCATCTCATCTACCATATTCAAACCCTCAAATCTCTCATTCCCTACAATCACTCAAGTCAACCAAAGATCTCAATCCTATCTCGCCATATTCAAATCCTATCTTCTATCTCCTAAACCCTAAAGTCAAGGAGCAACCCTAGACTCATTCAAACACTTTCCAAACCCTAGCATCTCATCCAAGACTCCAACCCTAGTCCATCTCTTCCCAATCTCGAAATCAACCCTAGCCACCCCACAAAACCTTAACTACACTTCACTATACCAACCCTAATACCATCCAAGTGGCCCAAACACCAAGGGCACCCTTCTAGCCATCCACATTGCCTCAAACACTTATAATCATCACTTAGATCATCCAAAACCCTAACCTCACCTCACTCATCCAACCCTAGCCCCATCATCTCAACGCCACACTAGAGGACAAGTCCCAAGCCGCCCACATTGATTTGCCCTCCCTAAACACTTAGCCTACCTAAGTTCATCATTATCTTTATCATTCCATCACCCAAACACCAACGCTTTGTGGAAGGCCATGCAAGTTGGCAAGGTCACTCGGTCATCATCCTCACCAAGGCAAGCTCGTGGTCCTTAGTGTTAGTGATGAGAATGCAAAGTGTCATATTTTTCTCCCTTAATGTTTAGTCTTTTATACTTATTTGGTGCCTAAATGTACTCATTATTCTTATATTTTTATTTAGGAAGCAAATGGAGTCGTTTAATGCAAAATGAAGTTAATTGGGCGGTTCTGGACAGTTTTGACACTTCTTCGTAATCTGAGCATAACTCTCTCATCCGAGCTCCGATTAAGATGATTCAAGATGCTATGGAACCCCAAGACAAAGATCTACAAATTTCATGTTTTGAGTTTTGAAAGATACTGGCTGCATAAAGGTCGAAATCGGGCTTGAAGTTGACGCATCTGCACTGCTGACGTTTCAGAACGTTCGGCCTTATCGTGCAATTCAAATATGCGATTTAATTGCAGATGTTTTGGAGATTTGGTGCACGAAAGTTACAGCTGGAAAACTCCACTTTCCTAGTTATATTAGGACTCTATTTTATTTTTAATATTTCCCTTAATTAAATCAGATTTGGATATGATTATTTGAAGATAATGTTTAGGATATTTTAGGAGATTTTGGGAGGATTCTAAAAAGGGGGCATGGACGTGTAAAATGGGAAAATCATCATACTAGGGCATCTCTCTTCCCTCTTCTCTAACTTTTCCTTCCAATTTTCATGATGGCTTTGTGTGGCTAAAGTTTCATAATTGGTCGAAGGAAACGGAAACCTCGGAATCAATAAAACTGTGAGATCTGATTTGTTTTTAGTGTTCAATTTATGTTTTGAGTATCGAATGTTTTTCTATGCCTATTTTCATGATTGTCTTGTTTAATTACTAGGAGGCCTACCAGTTTATTATTCGTTGCAATCTATTGCTAGATTAGATATCAAATCCGTAATTGTTTGATCCCTCTAATTTGTAAAGCAACTAAGATTTGATGATTTGCTGCGTCAGAAATTATTAGATCTTATGAAGAACGCTCGACAAAATTAAATGCAACCGCTTGTACTTGTATTGTTTAGCTTCATCGATCTCTCTAATTCTTAAGGCGGCTACTAGATTAAACCTTTAGCGCTTGTCTTAGGTTGTTTAGAAGTTAGGGTTAATTAGATCGCTTATTTTCTAATTAACTGCAACTAAGGAGAGATAGGAAAATAATTCCAACGGTGAATATTCAAAATATGAATTAATATATATTTGCATCGATGATCAGTTGTAAAATTCCGATGGTGGATGTTGACTTAGACCAAGATTTGTTCTTTTGATTGATTTTGATACTTTAATTAGAATTGTTTCTTAGTTGTTCTTCTTAAAATTGTTTTCGTTATACTCAAACCCCCCCCCAATCCTTGTTCACGTAGCATAAAACTAGGCTAAATACTCTCCGTGGGAACGATCCTTACTTGCACTACTACATGTATTTTTAGGAGTATAGGTTTTATTTTTGGTTGCCTGTGACAGCACACCAGTTAGGGACAAGACCAGGGTCCCTAACACACCCACCGTTGTGGCCGTCGACCACCTCACGACGTTGCCGAACACCCCCTCCACCTTTGATCACCCCTCATCCTGCCGATCTCCCTCTCTCCTCCCCCGAAGCCCACACCCGTAGCCCCTCCCCCTCCTCCCTCCCTCCCTCCTCCCTTGGTTCCTCTCCACGGCGCCACTAGCTGCCGCCATGGGTACCATGAGCTCGCCGTTGAGCCCTGCAACCAGCACCACCTCCCATCCATTGGCCCAACAGCCCCACGTCTCTGTCCCCCTCTCCCTCTCCCTCTCGAATCTCACTCGATCCCAATATCATCGCCTGCAGCTGCCGCCACCACCACGCCTCACTAAGGCCCCCAGCCCTCCACCGGAGCCTCCCCCTACTCCTCCATGACCAGCCTCAGGCCCTCCTCTCTCCCTCTTCTCTGTTTCCTCACCCATGGGCTCAGCCCTTCTCTTCCAAGCACTGCCTCAACACCACCAGCCCCAACCCATGGCCACACGGCCTTTCCACTACCACTGCTCAGCCACCTCACGCCGCCCTGAGCTCCACCTCCATGCCCCACTCGAGAAACCCTAGCTCCAGCCCCCTCCAAAACAACCCCTGTTTTAGGTCACGACAGTGACCACCAAGGGGCAGTCACAGCCGAAATCAGTGGCTTTTGACGCCACAGGGCCTTGCCAGACAGCAAGCGATGCAACAAGGCAGCCCTGACGATATTCCTTTCCCTTGATAGTTTATTATGCTTGTGAAGTTTGATGGTGTTGTGAATTGTGAACTGTGTGCTATATTGTGATGTGCTATGTGATGTAGTTGTGAAGTGATGGGCATTAATGTGAAGTGTGTTATGTGTTACGAAGTGTTGGGGTGGTTGCGTAGTTGTGGAGTGTTCTGTGGATAGCTGATGTGAAGTGTTGGGATTACTGTGAACGGTGTTGTGGAGTAGTTTGTGATGTGACTGAGTTTGAAGTGACAGGTTTGTTGTGTAGGTGTGACGTAGTTGGTGTTATGGCAGTGTGCTATGAAGTGACAGGGGTTAAATGTAGAGTTGTGATGTGAGAAGAATGGGATGATTGGGTAGTTGTGCAATGGCCGGATGCCATGTGAAGTGATGGGATCACAGTGCAGTTTGGAAGTGGTTGAGAATTGTGAAAAGTGTTGGGATAGTTGTATAATTTGTGAAGTGGCATGATGTCAAATGAAGTGTTGGGATTGTGAAAGTTGGGGAAGACTGTGAAGCGTGATGATTGTATGGGTTTGAGTTGGAGGTTTGAGTCGGGTGTATGAAGCTTGTTTATACAAGCGGACATTTTAGTGGATTATATGTTGATCTTAGGTAATAAAAGAGGTAGAATACATGTGTAATTTGGTTGGACGCATGTGCTGGACAGATTTACCATATGTAGTGGATAGTTTGTACTAAGCATGAGTACACGATGTTAAGCCTCAATGTTGGTTTAAAGTTGTGTATTATGCTTGGTTTGGATTCTGATGAAGTGTTGATTAGATTATGCATGAATGGAGGAAGAGATGTGTATATTGACTAGGGTTGAGTTGTATAACTTGGTCGGTTCAAGTTATACATTGGAATGAATGGTTTGATAGAAAGAGTATGATGAAGGTAATAGTGTGTCTTAACTTTAAAGTGGATCATGGAGGTTCACTTTAAAGGATAAGAACTTGAAATAGAATACTATGTGTTGGAAATGTGACCTCAAGTGGATCCCAAGCTATGGGTTTGAGAGTTTAGTGAAAAGTGATAAAGGAAAGCATAGAAAATGGACTTGAATGTTAGAGTATGTCTAAGTGAAGGAAGTTTAAGTAGATATTAGTATTATGTAAGTTCTAAGTTTAACTTACATATGCACTTGAAAAGGAAATAATGTTAAGATTATGTATGCATATAGATTGTCATCTGACACGCACATGAATGGACTGCATGAAATTGTAACATACGGGTCTAAATTTAGGGTTTAAAACTAGTATTTTATTTATTTATTGGTATTTTATTTTCTTTATATTTATTTATTTATTTTAGATTTTGTGATAACAGATAGATCGATTTAGTGATTCCTTTCCTTTTAAAACTTCGAATATTCTATCCACTTAGTCCCCGTGCTAGTTTCGGTTTCCAGAGTATGAGCAACTCCAAGTCAAACTTTTCAAACTCTCTCAGAAACGGTATCCACGTGAGAATAGGTTCCTAAAGTCTAGGCAATTTCAAATTTCAGCCAATCTCTTCACGTTGCTTCCTCCCATCGCCTATAAAAGACTCTCAAGCCTCTGTGATTCACACGTTGATATATCAAGAGAAACAACATTCCCGCATAAACCATACCTCTGCCCAACCATCGTCAACCACCCCGGGACGTCGGAGCCCTACCCACGGCGTCAGAAAATGCCGGCCAACTCAACCCCGTTGAACCCACCCCCTCAGGTAAGCCCCTGCCGCCGCGCGCCACCTTCCTCCCTTTCGGTTGTTTGAGTTTCAAACCCACCTCTCTCTAAACTCTCACTGTTTCTCTCTCTCTCCCTCTCTCGGTGTCGCACCACCATAGGGACCCCCCAGTCACGTCGCCGGTCACTTCTAGCCACCTAGAGCCGCCGACGCACTCTGCTCTCCCTCGGTGAGCATCGCACAGCTCTCTCTCCCGTAAGCCTTTGTTTTACTTCTTCTTCTTTTATTTTCTTTCTCTTTTCTTTTCTTTCTTCTTTCTTTTTCTTTCTTTCTTCTTGTTTTATTCCGTGTGCTTCAGTTTCCCAAAAAGCCCCCCATTAATTCTGTAATTCCATGCATGCCCTTTTGACCCGTGAGGGTGTAATTTCCGAGCCTCTACTTCTTGGGGCCTTAAGTCAGTCAGATAGTATTTTCTTTAAGTGGTTAATCTCTGGGTCGACAGAAACTGGTTTACAATTTTAAAGAAGACTAGTATATTTTCAGAAAATACATTACCTTTACATGGGCTTTATCTAATTGAACAATTATCAGCATTTAGACACAATTTTTATAAAAGATTTTTAAAGGATTTCAAAGCATTTGTTGGAGTCTATTAGTAGTTAAATTCCTTATACGTATTTAATTACGTAGAGTATTACGACACATTTTGCTAGGAAGTTATTAACGTCTAGAATCTCGTTTAGGTAACGCGCTACAAGTTGGAAATCAGGAAGCAGCGCTAAGAGGTAAATAGTATGATCATATTAATAAATGCGTATTGTGAATATTATTATTATGTATAAAAAAATGTGATGTGCTTATGATTGTTAACTACGCTACACTAAGAGGCAAGTCAAGGTTAGTTTACTTTTCGATCTTGATGAAATATGAGATTATACTTGAGTGAATGAATTTATTGTTGATTGATTTAATGTTACTAAATTCACATGAAAGACATGAAATGTTGAAGTAGTAGTTCAAAGTCAAGTATGCCATGTAATATCAGATTATGCAAGCCATGTTCATGAAATGCTTAGGTTATATATATGCCATGTTTGTGTAATACTTAAACCATGTATGCCATGTTCAAGTAGTACCTGGATCATGTATGCCTTGGAACGTCATAAAACATTCATAGCATGTTATGTAATATCACGTTATACTATGCCATGCTAAATCATACAAGAATATGCCATGTACAAAGATATGCCATGCTAATCATACAAGAATATGCCATGTACAAGAATATGCCATGCCATGTCATGTTACGCTATACCATGTACAAGATTATGCCATGTTAGAGATGTTCATGAAGCAAATCTCATGCATTAAGAAAGATAAGAAATGTAACGATACCACGGACTCAAGCGTGGTCAACCACAAGTTTAGTGAAACACGGACTCAAGCGTGTTTCACTCCATGATATTCAAGTTAAATGAAACGCGGACTCAAGCGTGTTTCATTTCATGATATGCAAGTTTAGTGAAACACGGACTCAAGCATGTTTCACTCCATGTTATGCAAGTTAAGTGAAACACGGATTCAAGCGTGTTTCACTCCATGTTATGCAAGTTAAGTGAAACACGGACTCAAGCGTGTTTCACTCCATGTTATGCCAGATAAGTGGAAACACGGACACAAGCGTGTTTCACTTCATGTTAATACAAGATAACTAGGACGTTATGCATTCACAATGACATGTTTTGATTATATATGCTTCCGCTTATGTTAATAATGAAAATGTGTGCCATGTAAATCTGTGATGATATATGTATGTAAAGTCTTCCAGAAGATCATGTTACGTATTTGATTAAAATTCATGAAGTTGTATGTACGTTCTGAAGGGTATCCTAGAAATGAATTGTATGTTAGGCAAGGACTATATTTTACGATACGATGTACTACTTACTGAGTATTCAACTCATTATTTTTGTGTTTTTCTTGTTTTCTTCCATGTCTGATTCTCGCAGATGATGTCTATGATGATGAAGAGCTGGATGGCTAGGAATAGATCTAGTACCAAGACTTAGGAATGAATAAGTGATTTTATCACCAGAATTAGATTTCTTTTATGTCATGCATAGGATTAGTTTATGTTTCTTTATATTTCGTTCAGTTTCCAAAACAATCATGTTCAATTCAGTTTTAACGTTTTGATGAATTTCAATAAATGAGGTAATTCAGGATATGAATCTCTTTACCGGGCATTATGTTTTAAATGTTGGTAATATCTCTATCCTACGGGAATGGGGTGTTACAGAAATGAGAATAGCATGTAGTCCAAGTAAGTATTATGTTCATACTCTTATAGAGTTTTCTAAATGATGTGAAATGAAAAAAAAATGTTTCTCTTTATAATGCTTTATGAAATGAAATGAAATGATGTTTTATGAAAGTATGCTAAGTATTCAGGTTTAAATGGTATACGTATGTAGAGAGCTTCTTTGGTAGCTCCTATTTATGCACCCAAAGTAATAGTTGTATGCATGTGACTGAATGTTATATGTAGTAGCTATTGCCTTTATTTTCAATGAATGTTTATGAAATGAAATGTTGAGGTTTATGCTTGATGCTTTTAAATGATGCGATGAATTTGTAGTTAAATGAAGCTATGAAAGTGTAATTAAATGAGGCTATGAAATGAATTTTAAATGATGCTATGAAATGATGTTTAAAGAATGCTATGGAATGATGTTTACACTTATGCTTTTAAATGATGTTTATGAAATGAATGGACTGATAAATGAATAGAAATGAAAAGAAAATGACTGAAATAAATAAATAAATGAATGAAAGGAAAAGAAAGAAATGAATGTTTTAATGTATGAAAATATGTAACGGTTATGAATGAATGATGGTACCAATGGACTGTGCAGATTGCAATGCCGGGTAAGTAAAACATTTTTATGAGAAAGTGAGGAATGTTTTATGAGAAAGTAAAACATTTTTAAAGAAAAACCCGACCTTGTAATGTTTTCAAAGAAAGTGAATCTCTTACGTAAAGTATGTAGAGGAACGATGAATGCATGAATGAAAACCTATGTTAGTATATTTTGACAGTATGAAGTAATGCTTCTCAGTATTCGACTCATTTTGTTTTTATGTATGTCTCTCCCCATCTCAGGAACAAAATGAGTAAGAAGAGTCAAGACAGGCATGGCCCAAGGGAAGAGTGACGAAAGCCTAGGCATGTTTTTATACAATGTATGAAAGTAGATTTTTATAAAAGGAATTTTAATTTAATTTAATGATTTCCGCTGTAAACTCTTTTTTAATTTATAGAGCATGTTTTAATTTTAAAACATAGAATCTTTTATATCCTGGGAATGAAAGGGAAAAAGTTTTAAAAGGGTCAATAATTCCCGACTCATTTTCTTAAATTATTTTCTAAAGTCTCACCACAAGGACGGGCGCTACAGGATGGGAGTACTTGTCATCTATATTCTAGGAGTGCCTAATAATTTTCCAAACTTGTATATCAGATCATGACTCAAGAAACAAGTTCAGAAATGTGCATACACGCACAATGGGTATTATGAATATGTAGACTTCCTACAATCATATTTCGGTAATGCTAACAAACTTTTTTGAGTTAAATTTTATTTTGTGAAACAATTTAGATTGCAATAATAGTTTCAAGAGCTAGACTACAAGTAAAACATACTCAGCAGAAATGCGAGCAAGGTAACACCCGTATCTATTCATTTTGATAAGGTACAAAGCATCCGGAAACGGAGAATGTGTACAAAAAAGAATTACAGACCAACTGGCGTACTTCTGCCCCCAATCTACTTCATCCGCATCTAGCATAACTTTACGTTCCAAAACATTTATATAGACAATCTTATACTCAGAATTTTGACCAGAAAACGTTAAATTCAGAGAGACGATCAACAGACGCACGATGTACAATCAATGCCAAAAAAATAATTAGCAGCTTAAGAACAGGGTTACCTGTAACCGAAACCGGCCTCCCTAAGCTCGTCCTCTGAAACCATCGCTAACCGCTCCAGCCCTGGGAACTGGTAGAACTCAAAGCCTTCCACGGTCCCCAGACAATTCCCCAGAGATGAGATAAAGTTCACCATTTTAGTAATTCTCGTTATGTTATTATTAGAGGAACACAGAAACTGTATCAAACACTCAAGCGGGTCTTGCCTGAGCACCCGGGCCCCGCCCAGGTGGCGCGCCAGCTCGGCGAACCTCGGGTCTGAGGCCGAGAAGACCTCCCAGATTTCACTGAGCGAAATACGCATATTGAGAAAATCAAGCAGAGCCACCCTGGCGTTGTTCTCATCCCCGGTGGTGGCGTGGTGGTGGAAGCAGTAGGAGACTTCACCGTCTTGGAGATGCTTGAGGGAGATGAGGTAGGAGTCGACGACACCGGTGTACTGAAGAGGACCGGTTTGTTTCCACCGGAAGGTTTGTCCGGTAGGGAAAGTGAGGGGCAGGGACAGCTCCGATTGGCTGAGACCGAGTGGAACCCATTTGGGTGGGATCATGGCTTTGGATTTGGGTTTTTTGAAGATGGGTGCGGTGGATTTGGCAGTGGAAAGCGGCGGTGTGGGTGGTGGGGTCGGTCTGGACCTCTTCATGATTGGGAGAGAGCTCGGTCTGGGTGAGTGCATTAAAATGGCGGCAACCGAATGAGAGATTCTCTCGGTTCCGCTACCGGCGGCGTCAGGCACCTCCCGGGGTGTGAAAGTGAGAGGAATGCTTCAATCGGGACTCGGCCTCAGGAGGGATCGTTGATGTTGTGCGGGCTTGGATCAATATGCACCATCTCTGGGCCCTATATGGGCCTAAGTGGTCAGATACACAAGTTTATGGATCTAAATATGCGATTTTTTTTTCAAGTTGTTTCTCTTTCTTCAAAGGAAAAATAATATTTGTAATTGTGAGGTGTATAAGTATCGTGTAATTTTTTTGAGAAAAGTAAATAAATATTGGGTTTACATGAAAAAATAATTTTTTAATAATAAACCTCACTCTTTTTTATAGTGACTACATGACACTTACGCATTCCACGACTAAATATAGCATTACTCTTCCCGAAAATTGATCAACTAATCCCATTTGGTCAAGAGAAATGATATTTAAAGCCTTAAAGTGTAATTTTTTCATAATCTCTTTGAAAAAAATTAGCTAAATTTGGGACCTACAGGAAAATATTATTATTTTTAATTGTGGCTTCCACTTTTTTTTTTCAAATGGAGTACGCGAGCACTGCACACTTCAAGACTGTATATAACATTTTCCTTTTGTCAAACTACAAGTTTGTCTCTCATTTAAAAAAAATTGAACAAACTAAAGGTTGAATTCAACTTGTTATAAAAGTTTATATGAAAATATGCATATATGGCAGGATGTATAGCTAATATGATAGATCTTGATGATCAACGCCTAATCCTAAGATATGGATCATCCAAGGTGTTAACGTCGTATTTCGTATGTCTTTGGGCCAGGTTCCAGCAACTCAGGTTTTCAGAATTTGGGCCTGTAAAAATAGAGAAAAATGCATCTAGGAGAGGGTGGTCTTGGGGCCAGGGAGGCTCCGATGTCAAAGTCAGTAAATTCTCTTAGAAGTTTGTAAATAAGTGATAGAGTCTAGTGATCAAAGAGAGTTTCTCGTATCTGATACTTGCTATTTATACCATGAGTCTGGGGGGACAGATCATGTCTGCCCCCATGGAGACTGTGTCCTTCATACTATTCTTTTTGTCAGAGTCATTTAATATGGTGTGACTCTGCGAAGACGTCATTAATGTGACATGTAGCTTGGGTAGTGGTGCCATTAATGCGGCGTAGTTCCCGAATTTGCCTGACCCTGCTAGCGTCCTTGGTGGTTCGTTAATGCCTCACATGTCAGAGGATTGAGGGTCCCTTGTATTTTCTGCCCATTATGCAGACAAGCACTCAAGAGCTGGACACTATTTGAGGGATCTCCAAGTCGGCGAGTCCCACCTGCAGCATGTTCTCTCATGCAAGTAGTGTCCATAGGAGCTTACCCGTGGGTCGGGTCGAAGAGTCTACTTGTTCTGGGTTGGGCCTTTACTTCTTATCCCCTTAGTTGCCCTTCTTAGGCCTGTTGATACAGAGGGGGGGAAACTCCTTACAGTTACCCTGCTAATTCTCACCGGACTAGTACGATGGGAATTATTATTAAGAATAAATCTACTCAGCCTCACTCTATTTTATCTACACCACATGAATCACGTGTTAATTTTTTTTTCTTTTAAGAATAAATATACTCATCCTCCCTCTATTTTATCTACACCACACAAATCACGTGTTAATTTTTTTTTTCTTTCTTTAAGAATAAATCTACCCAGTTTAAAATTTTGTGCGCTCTCCCGCTGCCCCATTTCCCAATCTGCCCCCCACCCCTCACTTTCCCAATCTCCCCCCCCCAACTTTCCCAATCTACTCTTTCCACCCCCCCCCCCCCGGGGGATTTCCTCTTTCTCCTCACCCACCACCATCCATTTCCCCATCAATAAAGCTAGATTTTCTCTTTTCCCATACGCCCTCCCACCCTCTCCCATATTTCTATATGCCCCATGAACTGTAAACCTGCGCGAATCTACCCCCTCTCCCTACCCATGCATCTTCCTTCAAAGCTGGTAAGCATGCTTCTATTCGGTACCCTATCATACACGCCGAGTGGTATAGATTTTTGGGACCAAAATATCCATATCATACACAAATAAACAATATATTAAATAATTGGAAATATCAGACACAACAACGAACATGACAACTTATCCAAATGACAAACGTTTAGTATACCTGGATTGGTGAAATCATTGTAGAAGGCATGAGTGACATTCTATCTTCTTTTGTGCCTTCCATCTTGTACTATTCTTCTCTAACCTTACAATATTTACAACTAACCAACGTCATAGTGCCATTGCTCAAAAGTTAAACCATGACATCCACATGGAGAAAATTTGTTATCAAAATAGCTGGCCATTCATATATATATATATATATATATATATATATTGATTTAACATTTTTTTAAGCAAGCTTCATAAATAAGCTTAACAAACACATAAAGTTCTACATAATAATATTACAAACTTGGTTCCATCTTATTATGAAAATGAAGCAAGCAAGGAGATATCATGAAAAGGGAAATGCAATTCCTCTTTACTTGCTAAAATCTTTCTAAACATATCATAACTCTCTTGACAAAATCCATTCTCAACAAAGGCCAATTGACACGTATTTCAATCATGCTACACAAGATGGTTTGGTGTTTTCATGATCCTTCTGCCTTAACAGCTAGGGTTAAATCTCGTATTTATTTTCAGACTTTTAATAGAATTAATTACTTAATTGGTTATCAAAGTACTCATGTTCGACAACATAACTGAGCTAATTATATCAAGTAGCTAGCATAGAAAAAGATCAAGAATATTTGTGCTATTTGTATGGCTTTTTTTTGCAAGAATTCATGCATTTTTTATAAAGAGAAATGCTGTTTATAAGAATGATAAAAGTTTCAAATGAAAAATAGCATGGTTTGAATGCACATATTACCCCAACACCATCAGAAAAGATTACGCTCAATGCAAAGGCAACAACTTGTTGAGCCATAAATTCAGACATGCAAACACATAACACTTTTCTCATCATCAATCTATTCTTACAATCAATTTTAGTTCAACCTAGTGAGTACTTAACAAAAGCAAAGCACATAAAATGTATTTTTAAATGAAACACAACACAACAAACTTACCAGCGGGGAGGAGCTCGCATGGACTGGTTCAGGCAGGGGGTTTCCGTTTGATGCAGGGGAGGCGGGGAAATTTCGGGGGTGGGACTAGGGAGTGGGGATGCGGGGGAGGAGGGGAAAATGTCGTGGGTGGGATTCAGGACTGTAGGGTGGGGACGCGGGGGATGGGAGAAATGTGACAAAGGCAGGAACATGTTGGGGGGAACCATTAATGAGAGAGAGGGAGGGGAACATATTGGGGGGGAACGACTAATGAGAGAGGGAGGGTTGGGTGGGAACGAATAGAAAAAAAAATGTCAGAAATTTGTGCGGTGTAGATAAAATGGGGAGGTTGTGTAACTTTACTCTATTATTAATCTTGAACTCACCTTGTCATTGAGGTTAGGATCCCTCTGCTGATGTGTACATGGCTCTAAAGTTTGGAAAGGTTCTCGTCGCTTGGCTACCTTGGTATCGTTTCCTTTCCACTTTTGCTAGCGCGTCTCTTGATAATTTTGATGGCATCTTTTCAGTTATATCAATGTCGAGGGTGTCAGGTGACTCTTCGCCTTCACGTCGCTTCATGGTGCGTATTTCCTGGGATTCAAAGTATCTCATACTTTTCCCTTCTGCCACGAGGCGTGGGAGATCAACTGTTGCCTCCCCTTATATAAATGCAATCTGGATTAGAGTCTCCTTTCCTTTCACCGCACTGTAATCTTCCTGTCATCATTGCTCTCCCAACTTCTCCTCCTCTTCGCTTATTCTCCTTTCTCCACTACACTCTACTTCTTTGTCGATGGCCTCTGAGAAATCCACCCAACCCATGGCTTCCAGTGAAGGAGACACTCTAGAGGTTGGCGATGTCGGGTCATGTTTTTGGGGCAGCAGATGGAGTTCCAATGCTTAAGCGGCGATGCTGGCATTACTGGCCCTTACTTACCAGGTGTTGGAATCGATGCTCTTCAAGGTCCCTGGCCTTCATGAAGGTGTCATTGACACTGAGGGCCACTCTTCTCAAGTTGCCTTCTTTCCTTCCATGTTCTCGTGTAGCCTGAAACTTCCTTTCCCTTGCCCGGTTCGCAATTTGCTGGACCATCTTGGTCTAACCCCATCTCAGCTTCATCCAAACACATGGAGGCTCCTGATTTGCTGCAGCATCATCTGGAGGTGTGCCTTGCTAGAGTTGGGCCCGGAGCAGACCGACCTTACCGGTCGTGAGTTCCTTCTTACTCACAAGGTGCTATAGCAGAAGGGGAACGTCTGCAATTTCAGGGCGATGCATGCCCTCATCAACCTAAAGTCACAGTATCGTAAGGTGAATGACTGGTCTATAAAGTTCTTTTTTGTGTCTGGCCGTGGGTGAGAGTTTCTGGTGGGTTAGGTGAGTTGTTGTGAGTTCCCTATCCAGGTGGATTGGGTAAAGGTTCCAAAAGACAAGGCATTGCGTCTGACGGCTACCCTTGCCAATCGTGGTGTATTGCCATCGTTCGAGATTGGGTGCAGAAGAACTCCAGTAGTGTCTTCTCAGAAGCCCACCTTTTCTAGGAGAGCCTAAGGGTTTCTCTACCTCCCCTTAGCCATGTTCCTTTTGATGACAGGGTGACTGTTACCCAGTCTCCGGTCACTCCTTCCTGGAAGTGTCCCTCAAACCCTTCTCCCTTGAGGAAGAGAAAGAAACTTCGCTTAGAAGGGGCCGGGGCCAACAACGAGCCCTCTTTTAGAGCCCTGATTCCTGAAGGGTGAGCGTCGACTACGCTTGAGGTCCATTGTTCTGCCATTCCAGTGACACCGGTGGAGGCATACCGCTGTCCTACTGGCATGGAAGTGTCGGTAGGACCTTTTTTTTTTGGAGTCCTTGGGCACATCGACGAGAGACCCTTTGGCTGATGCTCCCGCAGTGTTGCCCTACCAATCCCACCGACTCATTCTGGTGATGTGCTTCCGGAAACGGGTGAAATTAATGCCCTACTCCAAGGAGTTTTTGCGGTCGAGATTCTTAGGCGGGTTGTCGTGGAGTAGCATTCTTCGAGGGTCTCATGCCCTTCTTCAGCTTGTTCTGCTGTCGGCAGTCACTCCTTTGAAGGCGAGGTCGAGGTTTGCTCAGGAGATCTTGGCTTCACGACAGATAGGGAGGATCTTGGGTTGCTTGGAGGCTTGGACGTCTTCATTAAGAGGGTGGTGGCCGCTACTTCCAGTAGCCGTGTCGTGGAGGTGGAGCACCGAGCAGAAGGTGATCTCCTTCTAGATGTTATAGTCGGCGTGGGTTTGGGGGGTCCGTGCAAAGATCTGCCTGCCCAGGCAGAGCACCAATCGAAAGGTTGTCCCCTTCTGGATGTTGTAGTTGGCTCAGGTCCGAGAGATCCATGCAAAGATCTACCTGCCCAGACAAGAATGCATCCTGAAGAAGTTGTCGACGGGGCTCATCTAGCTGAGCCAGCTGCACAAGCATCTGAAGCTGAGGGCTCAGTAGAAGTTATCCCTCATTTGGCTAAGTTGGAAATGGAGGAGTGCCGTGCGGAAACTATCAGCCAGGTCACCAAGTGTTTGTTCGGTTTTTTCTATGAGGTTCGGCGATTTCTTTCTTCGTCATTTTCCTTTCTTTCATTATTTTCTAGTTTCCCTTTATTGATTGTTGCATGTCGACCCCTTTTGTTGTTAGGTTTCCTTTTAGCTGGCGGCTTTTATTTTGGACGGCCAGGAGGCCGTTGAGTAGGAAAACTAGGACCTTCGAGCGATGACCCATACCGCCCTTTAGTGTGCTCGCAACAATAGGGAAGAGAGGGAACAACAACTGGAGCAAGAGTTGAAGAGGGTACGACTTGCCTTGGAAGAGGAGTTGAAGAGGGTACAACAGCTGAAAAAGGCTCAAGAGGGAAGCGAAGGAAGATGACCAGTGGATGGAGCAACTTGTTATAGATCTTCAGGGCAACATGTAGTTGAAGTTGGTCCCAAGTTTATCTCGCATGGGGGCACGGGTGAGCTGAGGGTCTTAGATTGATGCACCACCTCCTGGGGAGTCCGCAGCTACATTCGCGGACTTTCGAGAAATATTTACGAGGCCTCAACCTTGCCCAGATCACTATCCACAAAGCGGCTTTCGCATTCAGCCGCAAGTTGGGAAGGAAAGAGATCCCTGATGCTTTCACGGGTCCTGTTTTCCCAGCCGTGCCCGAGCCTTTTGCTTCCGAGCCCAGTGATTCTGCTCCCGACATTCCTGAGGTTGGCACTCTCGGTGCTAAGGTCTGATGTCGCCATGCCCTAGCTTCTTGGTGCCGCTGCTGCTATTTTATTTTCTCTTCTATTTATTTTCTTTTTAGTAAATGTATATACACATGCGTCGTCGCCCTGCTTCTTGCATGTAACTTTGATCAATGAAATTGTTTCACATTTCGATTGTACCGGGCTGCTTGTCTTTACATTGTTTCCCTTTTGTGATTTTCCTTCCTTTTTCTTTTACGTGGCCAACCTAGGGAGTTTTGTCGCATAAAATTATGGGATTCCTTGACTACCCTACTGGCCATCCGCTTATCTTGGGGCCTTTAATAACTTTATTTGATGAGACTTTGGTTCGTCGTGCCTTACAACTTTTTGGTATACTTAACTGGCTTTGCTTATATTTTGTTATTTGTAAATCTATGGCTTCATATTGTAACTTGTTCTTTGCAACTTTGCAGCTTCACGTTGTAGCTTGCTCTTTGTAATTCTACAGCTTCATGCTATAACTTTCGACGATCAATGATATTACCTTTAATTTTGTTGTGTCCAGTTATTTGTCTTTGTGTCTTTTTTTTTTCTGTTATTCCTTTATTCCTCTTCTTTTTATGGCTGACCTAGGGGCTTTTGTCATAGGAAATTAAGGGCTCGGCGTTAGGGGGCGCTGTCGCCATACAGGGCCTCACGATCCACCCCACCAGTGCCTAGCTTATTCTTGATGATCCCACAGGCCGACGGCTCTCCTGCCCACACTATTTGGTGAGGCTTTTAGCGACTTTGTTTGACGAGACCAATGTCTTTCTGCCTTTTTTCCTTACGTCGATTTCCTCTTTTCTCTGTCCGTTTTATGAATGTGCTTTACTCCACCTAGTCCCTTTGTTTTTTCCATTTTCTGTTTCGAATCCCACAGACGACGCCACTGTTAATGTCATGTTCCGTATGCCCTTGTGCTAGGTTCCAGTAACTTATGTCTTTAGAACTTGGGCCTATGAAAATAGAGAATAAGGCAACTGGGAGAGGGTGGCCATGGGGTCAGGGAGTCTCCAATTCCAAAGTTAGTAAATTATCTTGAAAGTTTGTAAGTAAGTGAGAGAGTCTAGGGACTCTTGAAAGTTTGTAAATAAGTGAGAGAGTCTAGGGATCAGAGAGAGTTTCTTGTACCTGAGACTTATTATTTATACCATGAGTCTCGGAGGACAGATTATGTCTGCTCCATAGAGTCTGTGTCCTTCGTACTGTTCCTTTATCCAAGTCTTTTAATGCGGCGTGGCTTTGCGATGACGTCATTAATGTGGTGTGTAACTCGGGTAGTGGTGCCATTAATGTGGCATGGTTCTCCGATTTGCCTCACTCAACTGGCATCCTTGGTGGTCCGTTAATGCCTCCCATGTTAGAGGATCGAAGGTCCCCCGTACTTTCCGCCCATGACGTGAACAAACACTTAAGAGCTGGACATTATTTGAAGGGTCTCCAGGTCGGCGAGCCTCATCCCCCTGCAGCACGTTCCCTCATGCAGGTAGCGTCCAGAGGAGCCTACTTGTAGGCTGGGTCGAAGAGTCTACTTGTTTAGGGTTGAGCCTTTGCTTTTTGTCCCCTTAGTTGTCCTTCTTAGGCCTACTGAGACAGGAAGAGGGGGGGAAAATCCCTTACACAAGGTACATTAGCATAATGTACTTTTCTTGTTCAAACCGGGGTTTGAAACTAAACTTTGAGGATAAATAAGAGAATTTAATTAGATGAGATCCAATATAAATCCAACTTTCTATTCACTTATGGGATTTGGGTCCGAGAGAACCACAGTAAGAAAAGAAAGGAAGGGATTTCTCTACAAGGATTTCATCTCTTACAAAACTTTTATACAAGGTGTTTGGGTGATTTCATGGTTTATTTGGGCGTGTTAATACATTGTGAGAGTGAGATTGTAAAAGTTGAGGTGATTGGGTTAACACCATACCTGTAGAGAGGCAAGGGTCTAAAGTTCTAAACCTCTCTTGTTGTAATCTTTTACATGGATAGTGAATTTCTCCTAGGATGGCCAAGTCTACCTTAATCTCATTTCCTATTTCGAAGAAGGGAATGCTACCTTTGCAAAGGTTTGTGCTATGCAGTCACTTTGATGGGTACTTACAAGTGCAATAACTCTTCCATGAGTGGCGCCACCATCATTCTGGTCAGATTCACATCCACTAAACCACCATTTCTTACTAGTCACGACTGCAATTGCCTTTGAGAAACTGTACAATTTTAGACCTTTGGTCCATGCTTAAAAAAAAGTGATGCTATCAACGGTTTTTCACTTTGAGGATTTTGACTTTATGCAAAGCTTAACAACAATGAATTCTCCAAGTCCAAATAACTTATCTATCAATTAATATTTTTAATAGTGGATCTTATTCTTTTCCAAAATAATTACGTAGTACTTCCGCACTCCACGAGAGTGCTTCTGTCTGTGAGGCGAAGGATTCCATTTCCATTTGCTTGTTTCTATTGACGGGTTGTTTCCTGAACTAGATTTATTGAACTAAGTTGTTCTTTATTTCGTGAGGGATGGTTGAAAGCACTATGAAGTGCAGAGAGACTCTAGTGAGAGAGTAGAGATACGACCTGATATATATACAAGTTTGTGGATCTAAATACAATATAATGAGATTTTTTTTCAAATTGTTACTTCTTCCTAAAAACTGACCAATTGATCCCATTTTGTCAAGAAAAATGATATTTATAATCTTAAAATGTATAATTTTTTCATAATCTCTTTGAAAAAAATTAGCTAAATTTGAGACCCACATGAAAATATTATTTTTTTAATTGTGGCTCCCACCATTTTTTTTAAATGGAGTATGTGGGGACTGCATACTTCAGGACTGTATATAACATTTCCCTTTTGTCAAACTAAGGGTATGTTTAGATATTGGGTTGAATTGAGTTGAGTTGAGTTTTTTATGAATAGTAGTGAGTTTTGTGGGGTCTACTTAAGATGAGTTTAAATGTGTTTGGATGTTAAGATGAGTTTAGATATATTATAGGAAGTTGAAAAAGGTTATGGGTCTCACATGTAAAGAAGTGTTAAATTGAAAAATGTTGTAGGTCTCACGTGTAAAGAGGTTTTAAGTTGAGATGAGTTTATTAATTTGACAATTGAATGTTTGGATGTTAGACTCAGTTTAAAATTAAATTGAACTAAGTTAATCTCAGCTGAGTTTGCTAACCAAACGAGGCCTAAGAGTTTGGCTCTCATTTAAAAAAAATTGAACAAACTAAATGTTGAGTTCAACTTGTTATAAAAGTTTATATGAAAATATGCATATATAGCAGGATGTATAGCTAATATGACAAATCTTGATGATCAGAGCCTCATCCTAAGATATGGATCATCCAAGGTATATTATTATAGTGTATTTTTCTTGTTCAAACTGGGGTTTGAAACCAAATTTTTTCCCAATAGGATAGATGGGAGAATTTAATTAGATGAGATTCAATATAGATCCAACTTTCTATTCACTTATGAGATCTTGCCAGTCAGAGGGGACCACAATAAGAAAAGAGAGGAAGGGATTCTCTACAAGGATTTCATTTCTAACAAAACTTTGATCCAAGGTGTTGGGGTGATTTCATGGTTTGTTTGGATGTGTGAATACATTGTGAGAGTGAGATTGTAAGAGTTGAGGTGATTGGGTTAACACCATACTTGTAGAGAGGCAAGGATCTAAAGTTCTAAACCTCTCTTGTTGTAATCTTTTACATTGATAGTCAATTTCTCCTAGAATGGCCAAGTTTACCTTAATCTCATTTCCTATTTCAAAGAAGGGAATGCTACATTTGCAAAGGTTTGTGCTATGCAGTCACTTTGATGGGTACTTACAAGTGCAATAGCTCTCCCAATGGAAATGAAGGGCTACCAAAGCCTATCTTGATCACAATCTCCTCAAACTGCTCACCACTATCTCTTACGACTACTTCCAATGGTGCCACCATCATTTTGGTTAGATTCACATATGCTAAACCACTATTTCTTACTAGTCACAACTACAACTGCCTTTGAGAATCTGTACAATTTTAGACCTTTGGTCCATACTTAAAAAGAAGTGATGCTATCAACGGGTTTTCACTTTGAGGATTTGATTTTATACAAAGTTTAACAAAAATAAATTCTCTAAGTCTAAATAACTTATCTATCAACTAATTTTTTAATAGTGAATCTCACTCTTTTTTAAAATGATTATGTGGTGCTTGCGCATTCCACAACTGTATGTAACATTACTCCTCAACTTGATGATGATTTATTCTATAGAGATACATATTATGATTGGTAGGCATGAAAGAATGATCAAACATCCAGCAAACATGTAAAATACCATCACCTTCACAAATGCTTTTGCTTATGTCAGTTTTTATTTAAGATTCTAAATATGCATTTGGTTTCTATTTCAAACTATTTTTTAGTACCATTTTGTTCCTTTTTTTTTTTTTTTGTGTTTTTAAGAAAGCATCATTTTGTTCTAATTCCCACTCCTTTTATGTTATATAGTTACTGAATATAGATTTCTACTACCGAAAAGAAAAAGAAAAATGATTTGTACAAGTTTCAAATAGATAATCCCTTGTAAAAAAGTGGATCCCACCTAAAAAATGTAAAAAAAAATGTTATTTATTAGTGAGATCCACTTTTTTATAAAATGACTTGTATGAAACTTGTCTATTTGAGATTTATACCTAGCGTTTAAAAAAAAAAAAAAAAGGGTGTGCGAGGATGACTTCGAAACCACAAAAGCATATGTTTAACACTATAAGGGCAAAAAGGAGAATTTACTCATTGCCAACGTAGAGGGTGCGTGGGTGCACTGCTTCTGTGTAGAATTATTAATAAACTTTACATGTATCTTAAGCATTCTTATTATGAAAAATTAAAAGCCTAATCATTTTGGCACCATTTCACAAAGGAAATAACAACACACACCCATAATTGTTTTTTTCTAGTTAAGGAGCAAAAAGGGAAACAATAAAAATACTTTTTTTTTAAGGGAAATGTCATAATTCATTAATTCATTAAGAGAAACTTACATCCATGACCGGATATATGTAAGGATATTTCCATATCAACCATTTGAAGCTATACCAGTACATTACTGGACTGGTCTAAACTTCACTGCTGCTGATACTCTCTACAGACAAGCATCCAAGAAACAACACTCTACCTAAACAAAGACTCAACCTCACCCTTCATAGAAAGGGAGAACAACAATAATAATGTTACATACAGTGGTAACAATAAAAATACTTACACTTTGTACCTTTGTCTAATTCTAATTATAGGAAAATTCTATTCCTAAGCCGGGCCAAGGATCACACTCCACACACTTATGAGGTGGCAAACCCGGTCAATCCCAAATCCGGTCTAGTAGCCTAATCACTCTCCCCCTTGTTCCCTCTCCCTCTGCCGAATCCCTCAATCCCGTTGACACGAAGAGCTCTCGCCCATAAATTTTGGGCATGGTAGAGGAAGGATCCCTAGTCGGTTAGACGCTATAAATTTTGATTGGAACTCAAGAATTTCTGAAGTGGTTGGACTAAGCCATAGCGAGAAGCTTGTGAGGGTTTTTCATGATAATGCTATGGAACCCATGTTCACACTATCTCAACCTGCATATGAGGGAGTAGGTGGTGCCCAAGGTGCTAGGAAGTTTTCTTCTTTTTAGAGAAGGGGTCTTCCCTGACTTCATTCAAAATCTCCAATAAAATCCAGATTTTTTGTCCCATGGCCATGGCCATATCCAGACTTCATTCAAAGTCTCCTGTCCCATGGCCATCTCCTAGAAAAAGATTCCAAGATGGTTTTGATGGACATCCGGAATTGACTCATTCAAGTTTGAGGCAGTCCATACGGAGGAGTGAACCTAGCGGCGGCCCTAAACAGTGAAGCTGGCGGAGGGGTGAAGCGGGGAGGAAGAACATGCTGGGGGAAGGAAAAAAATTCGAAATGCCATGAAATCTGTTTTGGATATGTGAACCAAAACGCATGCGTTTTAAAAATAAATAAATAAATGCCACTTCATCATGTGTGTGGTGTATGTAGAGTAGATGGGCAAAAGAGTAGAACTACTCCTAATTATAATTAAGATTGATGAAAACAAGTGATGCACAATTTTAAAGATCAAACTCAGGGATAAATATATCCAATACCATCAAACTATCTCGATGTTGTTATTTTGCATCCCAAACTCATGCATTGCATTTTCAAATTATAAAAAAAATTAACACTTTACACAATTTTTCAAAATTTTGTGCACAAAATTTATATTTCATCTATCTTAAGAGTCAAAATGAAAATGCAAAGTGCTAAATTTTAATAATATTAAATATAATGCATCAATCTTAATAGTTTTGGGTGTAAAATATAATACTAATTATACAAAATATAAATTCTCAAAATTTTTTTTTTTTTTTTTTTTGTAGTTTTAAGTCTTATGAAATGTGAAATGAGACATTTTCAAAAAAAGAAAAAAGTAAAATGAGACAAAAGTGTATTTGTCCCAAAATTTTGCGCACACAAATCAGCAGACATCAGCTCTCAAAAGGTCGAGGCGCTTCAGTTCAGAGCACCCCTCTAACTCTCTTTCATCCTTCCGTCCTTCCATAGCCATTCCACCAATCAACAGACCCCACAAATCTCTCTCTCTCTCTGCCAATTCCCTTCAACAATGCCAGCTTCCCCTTCGTTACCATCAGGTCCATCCCCAAACCTAAATTCTCTATTTCTGCTAAATTTGAACACATTTGGATTTTGATTCACTCGGGATTTGATTTTTGTTTCTTTGTTCTGTTTTGTATTTGGCTCAGAAACTAGGACCAGATGGAAGAAGCGAAAGAGAGAGCCCCAAATTAACCGCAGGCAGAAGCACGAGATGGACGAAGACGACGAGGAGGATGACCCTCCCCACCACGACGACGACCTCGACCCCCAGGATGAGGCCGAAGACCCCCAATCCGGTGCTGCTGTTCCTCCTCCCCACGAGAGTGAGGTCCTCAAGGACGGTGGGGTCCGCGTTTGCGGTTTCCCTCCCGTCGTCAAGCACGCCGTGAACCGGCCCCACTCCTCCGTGCTGGCCATCGTGGCCTCCGAGCGGGCCAATCAGAGCGGAGAGAACGGAAAGGGCCAGCAGCAGCTCCAGACTCCGCTGCCCGTCTTGGAAAATGTCTCCTACGGGCAGCTCCAGGCACTGTCCGCTGTCCCCGCGGATTCCCCGGTGTTCGATCAGGACCGGACGGACGGTGCTGGTTCGGCCTATGTGATCACGCCTCCGCAGATCATGGAAGGGCGTGGTGTTGTCAAGCGGTTTGGGCCTAGGGTTCATGTGGTTCCAATGCATTCAGGTTTGATTTTACCTATTCGTAAACAATCACATATTTTCTTACATGTTAAATGTATGGGGGGTTGCCGGGTTTTGAGCTTGCCACACTGCCTACTCCAATACTCTGGAAAGTGAATTTCTTTACATGCTGAGACTTTTGCTGGACCGGGGGAGAGGGAGTGAGTAGCTTTGAATGCTATAAATAGCCCAGTTTGGGATTTTTAGTTTTGTTTGCCAAACGAAGTTGAGCTAAACGGACTTTTCAACTACTCCCGAGCCTCTTTAAGAAACATTTGACTGTTTTCACATCATATGTGATCTGCTAAGAAAGGAGTGGTTCATCTGCGTAACTCTGTTTCTAGGGCAAGCTTATGTTCCTTTCAGTGGTTTTCAGCCATTCCTTGGGGGTCAACTTTGTTGAGAGGAGTGAGACAATTCTCCTAGGCTCTATTCTAACCGCTTAAGAGCTTATATATTTATTCTTGGGATATTCTGGATCTTTAATACTAGGGTTGGTGTCATTATCAGCCAGTGATTTACCATCATGGAAGACCAACGAGTACATTTTGTTTGTTTGTTTTTTTCTTTCTTCCCTTTCCTTATCCCCCCCTTTTGTGGGCTTGGAGGCGTTTCAAAGCGTTGATATTGTTTTATGCAAATCTCTCTCTCTCTCTCTCTCTCTCTCTCTCTCTCTCTCTCTCTCTCTCTCTCTCTATCTCTCTGTGTGCATGTGCGTGTGGCTGCATTGTATATGGATGTATATGTGTGGGCTCAGTTTCCCATGTGGTAATGTTGTCTTGTTCTTGTTGGGATTCTGCTGTATGCAGATTGGTTTTCACCAGCTACAGTGCATCGGCTAGAAAGGCAAGTGGTGCCGCATTTTTTCTCTGGGAAATCACCGGACCATACGCCAGAGAAATACATGGAATGTAGGAATTACGTTGTTGCCAAATACATGGAGAATCCGGAGAAGAGGATTGTAGTCTCTGATTGCCAAGGGTTGGTAGTTGGCATTGATAATGAAGATTTGACTCGAATTGTTCGGTTTCTTGATCACTGGGGAATTATCAATTACTGTGCGGAGTCACCAAGTCGTGAGCCTTGTAGCGGTGGTTTCTACTTGAGGGAGGATTCAAATGGTGATATCCATGTGCCATCAGCTGCTCTAAAGTCTATTGATAGTTTAATCAAATTTGACAGGCCCAAATGTCGGCTTAAAGCGGCTGATGTTTATTTGTCATTGTCACCTCACAATGCTGATGCCTCTGATTTGGACAACAGAATCCGAGAGCATCTGTCTGAAAATCACTGCAATCATTGTTCTCGGTCTCTTACCACTGTGTACTATCAATCACAGAAGGAGGTAGAATACATTTTTCTGCCGTCACCTTTTTGTTTGTATACCATTATCATTCTATCATTATTTGTTTTTTCATTCATGTTTTTTGTTAAATAGGATCTCTGTCCAAAAGAATAACAGTAAGTGCTGAACGTTAACTGAGTTACAGCATGTGATCCCATATTTTACTGCCACGTGTAAACTTAAAGAAGGATTTTTTTTTTGATAAGTAAGAAATTTAATTGAATCGAGTGAAGCTTAAAGAAGGAAATTAAAATTTCTGTCTAATGTATATATATACATATATATGTTATAAATTTTTTATAAGTATATATATATATAATTTTTGATAAGTAATGTTTTGTCTAATATTAATACAAGCCAAAGACCATCTGTTTATATAAATCTCAATCAAAAGGTGGTCTATTCATATGATGATAAATTAAAATCTTATATGAAGATCGCCGTGCGCCGTTTTAGCTCCAATTTGGTTTTTCTACTCCCAAGTGGAGAAGTAATTCTTGTCAAAAAATTAATATTTGTAGTTATTGTCTGGAAAGTAATTGTGCGGAAAAGTAATGCCCTGCATTATGCTAAAAGAAATTGAAAAGTAATTCTTTGTTATATTTTGTTAGTGAGAGAGCATCATTGTCCACATCTTATTCTGATTTGTTTGATAAGCGAATTGAAAATATCCCATGTGAAACCAGGCATGCATCAATCCAATGGCTCGAGGCTTGATAAATGGGTTAAAATTTTTGAGAAACTAGCTGCATACTTAACAAGTCCATAAAATGGGGCAAATTTTTTAACAAGCCTGGGCCATATACCAAACAAGACATCTGCTTGATATGGAGCAGATAAGTAGCTTAGCCATTTCTAATCACCCTGCTCGATGACTTTGAGAACCTGGTTACATGTGAATGTTGATATAAATTATTATTTGTTATCTGATTATTCGATTAAACTATAATGGCTGATTAGCATCTCATGTGATAGATTGATACACAACTATGCTCTGATTGCTTTCAAGAGGGGAGGTTTGTTACTGGACATTCCAGCATAGACTTTATAAGGGTGGATTCAACAAATGATTATGCTGACCCAGATGGGGAAAGCTGGACCGATCAGGAAACCTTACTTCTACTTGAGGCGATGGAGATCTACAACGAGAATTGGAATGAAATTGCTGAACATGTTGGTACCAAATCAAAAGCACAATGCATTCTTCACTTTCTCCGTCTACCAATGGAGAATGGCCTACTGGAAAATATTGAAGTTCCCAGCATGCCATCCAACTCATTAAATGGAGATGATCATGGAAGATCCCATTCAAATTATAATGGGGATTCAGCAGGTGGCGTTATTTACTTAAAACATCCACCATTTAAGTAACGATATTTGTTCTGATATTGTGTTTTCTTTGCTTTTGTAGGATCCTGTCATCAAGATACTGACTCTGAAAGCAGACTTCCTTTTGCAAATTCTGGGAATCCAGTTATGGCCCTGGTAAGCGACTATGTTATCTTATTTAGCCAAAAGGCCCACGATGTTTGTTTTTCAGTTAATGCTTATGTTTTATCATTCTTTTCCAACTCCAACCCTGTGAATTCATTTTTTCCTTGTTCTTTTCTAATTTATTTTCGTTGAAGACGAAACAAGAATCTTAATACAAGAAAGGATATGTACAAAGATGGAGAGAAGATGTTCCTACACAAAGAGAGAGCACAAGTGAAACAAAGGGAAACAGTGCGAAATGAGAATGAATATAGTTAAAACTGTGAATGGCTGCTTTGAATGATATTTAAGAAAATAAGCTTTCGCTCTTAAGAATTTTACTCAAATTCAGGGAGACTAATGAGAGAGATAATATCATAATTCATGTCAAAGATGGGCCATTTTCATACCTTGCTTGCATGTGTTCTTACAGATCTAACCGGTGGAAAATTTTCTAGGTTGCCTTTTTGGCCTCTGCTGTTGGACCAAGAGTTGCTGCTGCATGTGCCCATGCATCCTTGGCTGCATTGTCCGAGGATGATGGCTTATCTGTTTCTGGAAGAATTTCACCGGTGGAAGGAACTGGACATGGTAATAGGTAGTGTATTTCCTTCTGATACTTTACAACACAGCATTGATATTTTCCTTTCCTTGTTCTACTACCATTATTTTAAATTAGGTTATTTTCTTGGGCTTTTTGCTCATGCAATTATCAGAGGTAAGATTTTGCAGTCTTTTGTCATAGTTTTAGAAATTGTTGAGTATCATTGCTGAAAATCCTAATACATGCCTGATGAAGGGAGTTTCGTATACTGCTATTTTGTGTGCGCATTGTGGATTCGATTCTCCTGGTGAACAATTTTATGGAGGAAGGGTTTTTTTTATTATGACTTACAGGAAACCCTCTTAAGGCTTTTTCATTGAAATTATTGCTTATGTATCAGCATTAGCTTATGCATTCTGTACACAGAATAAAAAAGTTTCTTTTACACCTATGAAGGATGAATTCCGAGAGTACACATAGCAGAGAAGGTGGTCGTCTTGGTGAAACTGCAAATTCATTCCAGCACAAAGGTAAGAATAATATATTTTTCCTGTTTCCAGTTCTTCCTTTTCTGTCTCTTTTTTGTTTCTTTTTCTTTTTCAAAAAATGATTAACTTGAGTATGTACTAAACTTTCATGTGGAATAAACTCCAGACGAGAACTCAGGAGTACATGGTTCAAGGAATCATAATGAGGGCAGGTTCCATTATCTCCAGAGAAAGTTAAAGTTGCTGCAAAAGCTGGCCTTGCTGCTGCAGCAACTAAAGCAAAACTTTTTGCAGATCATGAAGAAAGGGAAATTCAGAGGCTATCTGCGAATATTATTAACCATCAGGTATAAATATTTCCAAGTCTTGTAGATTTTTAAACTTTTGCCTTTTTCCCTCTTTCTCCGTGTTTTCTCCCCTTCTATTCCATTTTATTCTTTTTCTGTTAATATGTTACTGGCGGTTATTAGTTGTTTACTGTTAGTTGTTTTTTGTTAGTGGCTGGAGTTGAATCTCTTGGTATAAGTTGGAACCAAGCCTAGAGGGGAAGCACTTGCAATGTATTTGGCTCTGTTGGTTGCTTGCTGGTTTTCTGAAACTTTTGAATCTTTTATTTTCTTCGCTTAAAAACGAATGTTGTAAACCAGAGTGGCCATTTAATTTATTGGCTTGCAGGCGACCATTCACATCATTAATTAATTGCATGAAGTTTTGAGTCGAGTTGTATTTATCGGTCATTTTAAATGTCGTGTAACTACAATTCACCAAATAAGCCCAATGTGTTTCTAATGCCATAATGTTATCACTTTCATCAACTTGTTTAAAAGGGAACATTACTCTCATCTGCCTGCATTCATTCATTACCTTTAGTGTTATCTCCTTGTTGAATATTGAACTTCTATACGTGGTGCCATGCAAGACATAATTATCTGACGTGCAAAATCATGCTCTAGAAATGTTGGATCCTTTCTGAGAATCAAAATTGCCACACCAATAAATCACCCTTTTATTTATGTTATCGTATATGGTTTACCATTGTAGTTTCTTTTACCAATGCTTTTACATGCTGTAGACATTTACTCAAATTGAACTCTACAAATTATATTTATTAGGTATGAACCCCTCCTTGAAAGAAAATTAAAATTTCTTTTGCCATTTTTCTGCTACAAAATTTCTGACAGTTGAAAAGATTAGAGCTGAAGCTGAAGCAATTTGCTGAAGTGGAAACATTTTTGATGAAAGAATGTGAACAAGCAGAGAGGACAAGACAGAGATATGCTGCTGAGCGGAATCGCATGATATCAACTCGATTTGGACCTGCTGGCGTTGCGTCAACCAGTCTACCTGGTCCGTCTATGGTGAACAATAACACCAACAGTAGGCAACAAATAATGTCAGCTTCACCTTCACAGCCAAGCATTCCAGGATATGGCAACAACCAACCAGTCCATCCCCACATGCCATTTATGCCACGGCAGCAAATGTTTGGGATGGGGCCAAGGCTGCCCATAGCAGCAATACAGCAGCCCTCGTCTACCTCAAATTTCAGTGGCTCTGGGAATGCACAGCCTACTCTCAATCATCCAATGCTGCGACCAGTATCTGGTACTAACTCTGGTTTAGGTTGAAAAAGGATAACTTGATGAGTTCCAAATTTTATGATTCTAATTCCTTTCAGTGATTCATTTCTGCATTGTGAACGAAAAGGAGGGATAAGAATTATATAAAATTAGCCATCAAATTTTTATCTGCCTCGACATTTTCAGGGTTGTGATCTACATAGAAGTTATGAGGGGCAGTTCATGTAGGGCCTGTAATTGTAAACAGTGAAGAAAAATAGAAATTAGATTTTTCTCAAGTGAATTGTACTATGAAACTAGTGTTAATTATATATTCCACTTCTGTTTTGCTCTTCCTTGAATTTACTTCCAATTTTTCCAAGTGATATGAAGATTACATTCTTAAATTTGAAAGCTTTAAATTGCTATCAATTTCATTCTATTTGCAATCTCATGTATTGTGTTTGAGTCATATGTTTGTACTATTAGCCTTAACTGGCTTGAAAATGTGTCATGATTTCATGACACACTGGATTGTTAATTTTGAGGCCTGTCTTCATTACAGAGAAAATTACCACCTTCTGCTATCTAATGATTGTTGAAAAAACTCTAGATAGTAAACTATAAATATTGTGAAGCATTTAGCGAGTTTTTATGTTGCAACAAATGGTGCTTTGGTCTTTATTGAACTGGAGCATCGAACATCTTTACTCTTTATCTTTATAGGAGAACAAAAATACTGAATCTTTTTCATTTTAGAATATTTTTTTATACTTTTTTAAATGATCTTTATTTTTTTTACGGAGATTTATATGAAGTTTTTAGAGTTTGTACATGATCTAGCAACCAGCGTGTTCATCCTCCACTGTTGCGCTTTTCTCCACCGTCGCCTCGCTGCTACTGCCATCAACGCCAATCTGCCCGAACGTTTCTGTTTCTCCTCCTCATCACCTCTTCGCCAATTAATGTGGAATCTTGATGGGCCGTACAAGTGGAAAATCCAGAGAGAGAAAGAACGATAGAACTGTAACGGAGGTATGGGTTTTAGGGGTTTGGGGTTTGAAGGACTAGACTAGAGGGGCTCGGAATGGGTTGATGTGTGCAATAGGATGAGAAGTTTGGGGGATGATCGGGGATTGAGGGCTGAGATCTAGGTTTGAGAAGAAAGGGAAAGCTAAGGCTTAGGAAAGACAAACGGGCCGGGATGAGTTTGGTCTGGATTTGAGGAGAAAGAGGAAGTTAGGGCTGGGGAAGACAAGTGGGAAGGAGTTGGCAGATGTGGAAATCAATTTAGAAATTAATGACGTGGAATTTGACACATAAGGGGAGGATATATATATATATATAAATATATATAAACTCTGAACTATGCCCTGAATAAGAATGATGATGATGGTGATGATGATGATGATGATGGAGAAGGATGTAGGCAGGAGTATTCTATAGGGAGATAGAGGAGAAAACACAGAGCTTCTCTCTTATAGTGTTTCTTTGTTAAGTCTATAAATTGAAATAGAGTGTGAAGAAAATAAATATTTATTATTTAGTCATTTGTTTTAGACACTAATCCACGGCAACTTAAGCAGTGATTACTAATAATATCATATTAACAGTATCTTTTTTTTTTCTCTCTCTTATTATTCTTCGAGTAAATAAAATTACTATTGTTTTTATCATGATGATTATAAGGTTATTGAACATTAAGTAATATTACAAGAACTTGAAAGTTCAACACGATAAACTTACAACCGAACACTACCATATATAGGAGTGGCAAAAGCTTTTTTGTTTCTTCTGGTAAGTACAAGCAGGAAGAAAGCTGTAGATGAACTGGAAGAAAGTTTCAAATGGTGCAGGAAAGGGAAGCCATATCTCTCCTTCAGAAAGGCAACAGTCTGGAGATCCTAGCTACTTGGTGAAGCATATGATCTTGGTATTAAATTAACTGGCCTTCTCTACTCCGGCAATGAGTTGTCGGCCAAATCCTGTCTGTAAGGGATCCGGTCAAGCTCTGATCCCGGCCGGCCGCGTTCCATATTGTTTTGGGCTGCTGGGGTATCCTTGGTGGGTTCAATATATGTTATAGCAGTGTCTTTTCGGAAGGTTAGGTAGATGACTGCTAGGATGTAGATGGCCATTAGGGGGAAAACTATGAGCCCCACGAACACATTTGCAACCTTTGGTAAATGGTTGTGAAGTAGCCAACCCACAAAGCCAGTGCTCAGGTAGTATATGTTGATCCCAATGATTCCCAGCCCTAGGATCCATGAGACCACTACAATCTGCATGAATAAATATTTGTTCAGATCCTCTGCTTCGACAAATGATCAACGCCGACAGACGTGATTGAGGATGACAAAATCTAATACGAAGGTCATTTTTCATAATGAAAAGCTTTGATGTTAGACTTATACTTGTAAATTTGCACTTGGAGGTTTTTGTTACATTAACCAGACATCACAAATGAGACTTGAGCATATGTTGAGTTCTTGTGTGGTTCATCTCAATGTAATGGAAAAAGAAAACAACTCACATATATTGAGTTCTTGTGTGGTCCCATCTTGGTGGTACTGCTACTGAATTTGAGGAGAGGGATAAGAGCAAATGGAAGCTCAAATGAGAGAATCATCTGCAAAAACAGGTTAAATTCATTGCAATATGTATAGATTTGAGTATTGATATCAACATTTAGAAAGATAACAGTTTTAAGAGTTACAAACCGATGCTATGATGATGAGTCTGCCTGCACCCGAAGATCCACCAATAATGGAAACAACAAGACTAGGTGTAATTGCAATGCACCTAGTCATCAGGTTCCTAGTCCACTTCTTCATCTTAAGGTCCAAAAATCCCTACAAATTAAATCAAATAAAACTAAATTAAATAGCAAAGTTACTCCTACAGAGAATATATATTTAGGTACACTATTATTTTTAATTTTGATGTCAGGGAACCTCTCCAAGGCAGGGCCCTTTGGACCCACACTTGCGGAATAAACCCTGGTCGCGTGCACCACACTCTCGAAAGTTTTTCTACACGAAACTGGTTAAATAGCTAGTTTTTCACCTATGGATGCTACCCGCATGATGTGGGGAGGGATCAGCCGCTCCCCACCCCACACCCCGGGGGGGGGGGGGGGGGGGGGGTTATACCCTGTCTCCTGCTCAACCCAATGTCTAAAAATTTTTTTTAGACCCAAATTATAATATAATTTAAATTACAAATTGAAATTTATACATTTAAAAAAATATAAACTCATTAGAGTTGTATATTGGATTGCCTTGGCCTAAGAACTATTATATAGGAAGCCAAGGCAATACAATAGTCATACTTAAGCAATGCGGGGTAGGCCGCTCGCCCATAGGGGGGCGGGACCCTACTGTCCACCCCTATTTTTATCAGGGAGTGTGGCCCTAAAGGTTTGTTTGCACTCATGAGGTGTTGAACCTTGGACTTTGAAGGGAGTGATACCCCAAGACCAAGACCTTCACCACTTGGGCCAATCCCTTTGAGGTTATTTAGGTACACTATTATTTAAGATCACCTGCATGATGAATTGCCCTGCATAAGTTCCTGTGATGGTGGAGCTTTGCCCTGAGGCCAGTAATGCAATGGCATAAATGGTTGAGCTTGACCGACCCAACACATTCTACATACATAAAACAACCAAACAAAAAGATATCTTTTTGTCAAGAATTTATGCTTAATATATTGATCATATGGACTTAAAACAACTTCAATATTTGATGAATTTGAACCTTGAGAAGGAAAGAGGCCGAGTTAAGGTTAAGATCATTGCAACGATTTGCACTGTCATCTGTGAGGTTGTTGGCTGAGCAAACAGCACCAGATACAGAAACAACTGCAACATTGATTAGAAATGCAACAAACAATGCGAATCCGCTCTCTAGCAGGAAGTATCGACATGCATCCTGCAACAACAATATTACACCAACCATATTTTAATTGCAAAAACTTACTCTAATTCTATTTACCATGCTAACACTCCTTCTCATCAACCAAACTCTGCTCAATAAGTTGGAACCATTGCTATGATCACTGTAAATTATGATTTACCCAAAAGATTTACTTGTTTTTGGAAAACAGATGGCAGCATCAAGTTTCTCAGATAAATTATGAGAGTATGCACAACTTCTTCATTCATATATATATATATATATATATATATATTATATATATATATCTACGTATGTATATGTATGTATGCATCAGAGGGCCAGCTTACATTGATGCCACGGACAGAAGTGGGTATTTTTCTGGACAGCACAAGAGCTGAGTGGAGGAAGAGATTGTGCCTGTCGAATCAGAGAAAGAAATGCAATGAAAATGATTCCTTGTATACACTTCTGCAGAAAAAAGAAGGAAAAAACTCCTACAGCAGCAATCAATGGCCATGGAGATTTTTATCAAGTATTCAAAATCTAGAAGTATTAGATGTACAAAGAGATTTTATAAAAATAAGTTTACGAATTGATGTGACTTAATGTGATATGTTTGATTTAATTTATTATAAAAAGAGTTTTATATATATTACACCATATCGCATCAATTTCGTAAAATATTTTTGTGGACCAAACATTTTCTTTCGGTATCTCTCTCTCTCTCTCTATATATATATATATAAAAGATCACAGGAGGGAGGGGATGGTACGGCATGACGAGGGCACCCAAGAGGGCGATGGCATCGCCGGTGGCTCCTTGGCCTTTGAGTTTGGGTATAAACATTCCCTTAAGCACGTCTGCTGCTGGAGGTTTCACGTAGGCCATTTCACCAAAGAAGCAAGCAGCCATTACGAACACAAGTACTGCTATCAATAATTCCAGCTTCCTAACCTGCTCATCACTCACAATTTTTGGGAAACAAAATATTAAAAAAAGAACTCCAAATTAGGAGATTAGAACACAATCACAATATTGTAAAAAGTCTTTCTCGAATTCTCGTTTCAATTGAGGGAGTGACAAGAAATGTTTACTCTTACATAATTTATTGCTTATTTAATATTGTCTGAAATATTTATATAGATAGCAATAAATATATGGTCATCAAGTTCGCGAAAGAATTTGAGGGGACATTGATATGCCATCGAGAACATATATGCAACTCCTCCTTAAACATTAGGATAATACAAGTATATATCATATGAGTAGGAGAGAGATAGACACATACATAAAGTGAGTTCCATAACATTTGTTGAGCATTTAACAGTGCTGATTGAGAAGTTCACTAGGACAACTATAAATGTGTGGAGTCCACTTCTTGTATCTATCTCTATACCATTCCAGGCATTAGAATTCGGCTAAGAACCCTAGAGAATCAAAATCCAGACAATATTGCTTCTTATTGCTGTAATGAAGAATGCTATGTATTAGTCACTATTCACTCTCACACTCCACACTTATAATTTTTTCATAGGGTGTGAGTGTAATTCAAAGGATGTGGAGGTGTTTTTTATAGGCTGTGGAGGTGTGAGGTGGTGAATAGTAACAGATGAAAAAAAATTTTCTTGCTACAATATTACTACTTATTCGACTCTCTTCCTCGCTTCTATTTAGAGTTTAATTATGGTAATTTGCTCATTTATAATTATTAACGCATGAAAAAGAAAATAAATATAGAAGAAAGAAGCTGACAAAGTATTATAGATAATAGAAGATAAACGTCTCAGATCTTAAAAATTATAAATTGTCTGATATTAATCAAATATCAAATTATTGTTTGAGAGAGTCAACTCTACTCTTCACCCATGGAACCTGAGGAATGTATCCACTCTATCTACAGGCCGGGCGCCTAGTTTTTTTGTAAAAGAAAAAAAAAATTATATTGTTTTATAATATATGAAGGTAATATAATATGAGATTCATATAAAAAAAAATTATTTTTTAAAAGTAGATCTTATTATTTTTTAAATAGAGTGTGCAAAGCTTGCAGACACGTCTATTATAATAGTAATAAGATAGTGAAATGAGATAAGATGATAATTTTGTAAATAGTAATAAGATAGTTTGTGAATAGTAGTAAAATAATTTGAGTTGAATATTTTTTGGGTTTTGGAATATGAGAGAGAAAAAGTTGAATAAAAAATATTGTAAAGTTAAAATATTGTAAGAATATAGTTTTATAATATTATTTTTGTTTGGGATTTAAAAAAGTTGAAATTGTTTTTTATTTTTTATTTAAAAATTTGGAAAAATATAATGATTAGTTTGAAAAAGTTATAACGATTAGTTTGAAAATTTTATATTTAAATTATATTTAGAAATAAGATTAGATAAGATAAAATGAGATTAGATAAAAATTTTATGTCTCATCTCATGCCCAATCATGCCCGACTGTATCTAGTATTTTTCAAAGATAAATATATATTTTTTATATTATGAACATAGTAAACTTCTACATGAATAGTGTATTTGGTGTGTGAATAAACAAGGCGACAAATAAAGGAATCCTTTACCTAAACCTTCCCACGTGTATAATCTGGCCATGCAAATACAAACAAAAACCCAATGACGTAGAATCAAGGCAAGGAAGTCGTGTTAGACGGGTGGTGTGTGTTGCAGAAACCTCATTGAGTTTTCTGTTCGGATTCTCTGCCGTTGGTCTCAGAAAGAGTGAGACAAGTAAAGAGCATGCAGCATGATGCATGCAGGCTGTTCATCATTCATCATTAATTAATGGCTGCAACAGGCCACAATATTCATCACAGCTGGAAAGATATGTGCACCCCACGCATCACCACATGCCATTATTTCTGCACTTCATCATCTCCTAAATGCAGAGAGGATCTATGTATGTCGGTAATCATTCAATTAAACTATATATATATATATATATTGTATTCATATTTTTTAATCCTTTTACTTAAAAAAAATGACATAAGATGACAATAAAAATATTATTTTTTGAAGTCAATTGGTTATCTGCAGTACTGACAACAATTTATGTATCACATCGAGTCATAATAAAATTTAGAATAGAAAAGAACTTGATATATAATTGATGAGCAAGACAATATAATTCCCACTTTTAATGGATTTAGCTTCGTTTGTTTTCGCAGATGAGATGAAATTAAAGTTAAAAATTGAATAAAATATTATTAAAATATATATTTTTAATATTATTTTTGTTTTAAAATTTAAAAAAGTTGAATTATTTATTTTATTTTATGTTGAAATTTAAAAAAGTTGTAATGATTAGATGAGACGAGTTGAGAGGAATTGAAAAAACAAAAGAGAATACATTAATGTCCTTTTAAGAGAAAAAAAAGGAATTACCCCATATCTCTGCAGACCAAGGAGTAAGAGAGTGCTTAAACCAGTGAGCAAAACTCCAGCCCAAACTGGTATGTGGAACAGTATGTTTAGTCCAAAGGCTGTCCCAATCACTGCCATAAATACAAAATTGATATCAGCCATACTCCCTTTCTTTCTTTCTTTCTCTCTTTGTTTTATTTAATATGTTCTGTTTTCCATTTTTTGAAATGCAGATCAAAGATACAGAAACAGATAAGATAGAAGAAAAGCATAGAATCATTGACATGATTCAGAAATAAATATATATCGGATAATTTCTTTAAAAAAAAAGACCTTCGGGTATGTCAGCAGCTATGACAGCAGCCTCAGCCAGCAACCATAGGCAATACTTCACATATTTTGGGTACTCAGCCTTGCATAATTCTGAAAGATGTTTGCCTGAGATCGATATACACAAATAAACAACATTATCTTGCTTTGCTATCTTATTTTGGGTAGATTTCAAGAGATTTGTTTGTTTTGTAGCCTTACCTGTGCTTACACCAAGATTTGCAGCCAGGGATTGGATTATGAGTGCAAACACCAATCCAATGAGCACCACCCAGAGTAGCTGAACAATATACACCACCAAATAGCACAACCATGAATGCTGAGTTTTCTTTTCTCTTGGAAAAATGATTTTTCCATTACTAGTTATTAGTTAATAGGATAGCATTAAGATTCTATGTACTTAATTAGTTTTCATGTTCTTTCTTAATCTTTCTGTGTATATGCTCTACTGTTTTTGATGTTTTATTTACCTCATATCCATGACTTGCTCCAGCTTGCAGATCAGTCTCCACTGTGACATGATACCATATATCCAAAGATGTCAACTTTTCAAATAAATACATGCACAGAGAGAGAGAGAGAGAGAGAGACAGAGAGACTCACAATTGCCTGGGTCAAGATAAGCTAAAGAGACAAGGAATCCAGGACCTACATGTGATAGAAACTTTCTCCATCCAGGTTTCTGGAACATCAAAAACAATCAGAAACTACATTAATGATATTTGTACTCAATTGTTTATCCTCACAAGTTGGTAAGCTTTGAAAACATATATACAATAATGAGAAGCTTGCTAGAAGGTCAAAGACCAAACTTAAAAACTGAGAAATTTAGATGAAAAAAAACTAATACATGCATGGAAGAGAAAGAAAAGAGGGAGACCTGATGATTAGGGTCTTCAGCATGACCAAACTGTTTATCGTTGTTAGTAGTGATATCGGGATCGACAAAAGGTGGGACATCTCCCTCCATATCAAAGGCTGCTATGCGGTTACTCCCTCCATGACCTCTTGATGATTGAACTACATCCAGACTCCCTTGTTGCTGTTGCTGCTGCAAGCTTCCCATCTCTCTCTGATCTCTCTCTCTCTCTCTCTCTCTCTCTCTCTCTAGCAACTTTAGCTCCTGCAATCAAACTCTCAAACACAGCTCTTGTTTTTATAATGCATGGCATGAAAAAAAACCACCCTGTTTGGCTTCAGTGAGTGGATCCTATTGTCATGGTTTCAAGTCTTTTGAAATTGATTTTATGACTCCATAAATCTTGTACTAGTATTATAAATCCCCCCCCCCCCCCCCCCCCCCCCCCCCCAAAAAAAAAATAATAATAATAATAGCATTAATTATACTAAATTTCCACATTGATTAATATAAAGAGCTGAAATTCACAATGCAAGTGGGATATGCTGATATGAAATATTAGAATATGAATTAATATACTCCAAATAAATTTTAATTATATCACATTTAGGCCTAGCTATTTGTATCATTATATCAATAATTTATACATAGAGTGACGAGTGCGAGTGTATTAATTTAATGACGTGATAACTACTGTACTACATGGTTTTGGATTGAGGTCGTATTTCAATGTATTAAATTAGAAAAATTCTATAAACCATGCTTTCATCTTACTATGATGATCAAGTGACAATGTCTATCAACTTGTAAATCTTTTCTTTAAGAAAAAAAAAAAAAAGGATGATCAAGGATGATAAAAGTGTTACATTTTACATAACAGAATCAAAGCGAGATAAGAGCGCAATTTGTAGCATCACTCATTGAACTATAGTACTTGAACGGACATTGGTATCGCCCATTAAGATTAAATTATAAATAACTAGTTAAATAAGGCGAAGTATTATATTGTCTAAACAAAAATCTCATAAAAGTGAATTTATAAACTCGAGCGGCTTGATGCAAGACGCACTATAAGAAAACTGTTTATTTTCGACTAGTACTTATTTCCAACGAAATGACTATTTTTAGATAAAATGAGTTTGTTTTCATCGCAAATAGTCATTTTCGTTACAAAAAATAGTTACAAATACTCGTTTTTCTTGTAGTGACGTTAAATCTATTTTACAATAAAAGAATTTTAAGTCTAACATCTCATATTATATAACCAATTTGTGAGTCTATTTACATACGTAGCTAGAACCACAAATGGCCTCAATAAGATCGGTCGCCCAAAGGACACATCACTTTCTTCGATTTTTTAATGTTTTTCGAAGACATAAATATTTAAGAAAATGGAACCACCCCTTTTTTCTTTTTCTACTTAAAATTAAACAAAAACTATATGAACAGTAGTCTTCTATATTAATTTGTGCGTACTTAGATCAACTGGCTGGCTCTTGCTTCATATTCTTTTGTCTGTTCTGTTGCTTGGAGCTCAGAGAGAGATGACGACGACGACGATGATGGCCGGGTTGTTTTATTAATTGAATTGCAAATAGAAACAAGTAGTGTTAGTTGAAGCCATTCATTTGGAACTTTATATTCAGAAGAAAGTCCTTTAAAGAATCATATACAGTAGTTTGCTCTCTCTCTCTCTCTCTCTCTCTATATATATATATATATGTACATGACAAGAGTAGAAAACCTGCAGGCAGAATGAAAGCGTGTAACAACGACATAAACAACCATGAACCATGCATCCGTATATGTTAAGCTTGTGTGTGTGTGTGTGTGTGTATATATATATATATATATATGTATGTATATATATACACACACACATGGCAAGAGTTAATGAAAGCCTGCAGGCCGAATGTAAAGCGTGTAACATGAACATTAACAGCCATCCATGTTAAGATTGTCATGCTTCATGCCGTTCATGATATTTCCCAGCTTGTATTTATTTCTGTAAATTATAAGTGGAATGCAATTCATGCATCTCTTGTCGCATGATGACCTATTTTAAAATTTCAGGTGGGTTCAGTGACTTTGACTGACTTCAGCACGATTAATTCATCCGATCGACCACTAGTACTACTGCTACAATATTTGGAAATTTAATCTTTTTGTCTGTTCTATATTTTGATTCGATTTGGGTACACAAGATCACATACATTTGTATAGTTCTAATAAAACAGTTTGGCACCGTTTGGATTGAGAAACTATCTCATCTCATCTCATGATTATAATTTTATCAAATTTCCACACAAAATACGATAAACAATTCAACTTTTTCAAATTTCAAAATAAAAATAATGTTAAAAAATAATATTCTAACAATATTTTATTCAATTTTTAATTTTTATCTAAAACCATCTCATTTCATTTCACTATCCAAACGGCGGCTAAATAATTCTGATAAATTGTATGACGTTGATCTTTTGCTCATTATAATCTGAAAATTGTTCTTCTTCTCATCAGTTTAACTTTTGAATCCATTACCTGAAATGGAAGGAAAACCACTGATCTGATCAATTAAAAAGTATAAAAATTAGATATTTAATCTATATTGACACAAGATCACTGAGATCTAATTGCCCTAACAGCTTAAAAAAAAAAAAAAAGTGTTTTCCCTTCAATGATATGCAGGCTGTATGTAGTAAGTTTGGTTGATTAAGCAACTCATCAATACTTTATAGTAAGTTGGAATCATCCCATCCTGCATATTGTCTCTGTTATATTTGAATTAAATTAAGGACAGTATAGAGATTGGAGAGGATTAATTTTTACATTCTAATCAAACCTAATCCACTTTAAATAAATAAAATAAATATTTTATTGAATGCATGAATGCATGGATCGGAGCATCTAAATCTACAATATACTAAATAATTTTCTAAGCACAGAGCTTCATGACTTTCATGAGACCAGGTCATCAACTCTCTATCCAAATTAATATAAATCATTAACTTAAATTTATATAATTAAATTTTTATTTCTAGTTTTTCTAATAAGCACAATATCAGATCACTAAATGAAAATAGTATATTATATATTTAATTGAATTAATAATTTTTATATGAAAATAAGAGTCTTTTATTTTTCCTAATGCAACTTACACGCACCCTCTTACGTACTTTAAATGTTTTATTTATTTATTGTATAACGTCCTACGAATAGTAAATGCATGCTTACTACTAATAGACTAGCCAATGGCATGACTCTTGCATCTATCTTAATTAGTCTTGATCCACATGATATTAATGCATTCATAACATGAATTACCACGTCATGATATATTATATTTGAAACACCATGTCAGCATTATAAACCTATAGCTACAACTTTTTTGTAATTCGTTTTATCAATACAGTCATGCCACTTCATTAAAAATAGGTCTCGATTTTAAATCGAACCGTCGTTCATTTCATATGGAGTTATAAAATAGTTGTTAAAAAGTTATAAATTGATTATTTCAAAGCTATAAGAATTAGATTTGGCAGTCATTGACCATAAAAATTAAACCCTTCCATGTCAGACATTGTTTGCCGTTGATTATGGAGTTTGATCGAGTTATATTAAAATTATAGAGCAGTACTAGTGATTGTGTCCAAGGTATGTGGAATGAGCGTGCTTCACAGTAGCAGCCATGCAACAAAAACGGGTTTAATTGTGTCCTATTTTAATTCAGAATTGAATTATGCCACCTGCAACATTAATAATACAAATTAGAATATAGTTTATGATCATCAATAAATTAAGATCCTCACCAACAGTTTTGGATAAGGATAATAATAAAATTGAGGGGCAGTTGAGTTTTTATAACTGATTATATACCATGGATTACTTGTACATGATCAGCAGACGTCTTTGAAAGTTAATCATCATTATCAGTCACAATCTTAAACCAATTGACTTCTCTTTGATCCTTAGTATATCCTAAGAAAAATATTCATTAAGTTCTTATTTGAACTTGAGGGTTTCGAGTCGTAAACAGCTCAATCAAAATATTTTCTATTTTGTTCAAAATATAATGACATACAATGCATCTATCTTTGTTAATATGGGGAAATTTATATATTTAAAGGGGTCATTTAGTCGTCACAATATATGCTCAAACGTCGTTACGAGATGATTGATACTAATGTGTTACGTTATGATTCGCGTAATATTTGAGCTTAAATGGGTCATATGGGTTAGGTTTCTTGAAAAAAAAAATATCATGAGGAATTGAAGAATATGCTTGTTTGTTCTAAGGAGTAATTTTCTAGAGACATTTCCCAATGGAAGATGGATTTCATTAGAGCGGAGACTAGAAGGAGCCGAGGAGGTAAGAATCTCATTTTATAATGTGTTATATCCCCATGATAGTAACCCGACCCGTTCACTTCGATACCTATAAATACTGCCTTGTGGATAACTTCAAAAGAATATTATTGCGATGGATTGTATTGCATGTATAAGAAGAGTAGGAAATGAAGATAATTTGCTAATATTGCAATTGTAAGGTGGCTAGCTCTATTTGGAATTCCATTTTCAGTTTGTTGGGCTTAAGATTGGGTCATGACTAGCAAAGCAACATGGTGGAACTTTTGGCATCTTGGAAATAGAGGATTAGTTGTCAAAAGTGTGAATTAAGTTGAAGATGCTTCAAGGATTTCTTTTCCAAAAACCTTTTATCATTGGATGATTGCTTGTTTGGTGTGTGTGTGTGTTTTTTTTTTTCCTCTCTCTGTCTCTCTATTTTCTATGACTTCTTTACTCTTTTTATGCTTTTGATTAGGCGTTTCTCTTGTATATGTTCGGAAACACCTTATTTGATGAACTCGAGCCAGTTCAAAAACAGATCTAAATAAGACATGGTAGCGGTATAAACTTGAGCTTTTTCTCATATGTAGTCTGCAAAAATCATACGGGGGAATGATAGAGACTAGAAGAAATCATCAACATTTATGGATTCGATGCCCCAAATAATCATACAAAGATTGGCTAGTTTTTAAAATTATCGAAGCTGCAGCTAGACTCCAGTAAGTATTCTTGATGTTTTTTAGTACAGAAGAAACGGTAAGTGCATTTCAGTACTTACGAATTACATAGATTAAACAGTATTTGTTACCTTGTCTTCATAAGACAAACTCACTCTCTGATATGACATTATAAATGTCAATAAGAACAAGAAAAACAAAATAAATAAGCTCATTCTCTACAACTTGCTAATAGATGTAAACTTCATGATCATGAGTTGAATCCGGCAGCTCAATAAACTTCAAACACCCCCCCCCCCCCCCCCCCCCCCCCCCCCATCCTTCCCCCTTGAAATCAAATGTTTCAAAGGCATGGTAAATGTTGCTGTATCAGATAGAAACAGAGAAACTTTTAGGTAGAGTACAATAACTAATGTTATGAAAAGTGCTAATGAGATTCAAAGCTCCCAGTCAAGGTCAATAGGGAAAGCCTGGTAGAGAAAAACTATATATCAGTCATTTTTACGTACTTTGCGCACTTTACTAATGTGATTAGTTGCATCATTTTTTTTAATATAAAATAACTGATTTGGCCAATCACATCAATAGAGTGCGCAAGGAATATGCAAAAGTGATTATATATAGCAGAACTCATAATTTAAAATTTCTAGTTGGTAAAGTTCATGCTCATAGAGTAAAGCAATTTTTTTCTTTTAGTCTGAATGGAAGTTGGATATATTTTCCTTTATCTCCTGCATATGTGAAATGTTGCATTCGTCCAAGCTGCAAAAAATTTTTTATATCTTGCCGCCATGACATATTTTTTTATAACTATCAATGAAGATTCTTGACTTCCGATATACCAGCATCAGAAAAACCGAATGACTCCACTGTAGAATGAAAATAGAGTTCTACCATCTAAATTTGTCATAAACATGCATTCAAGAAAAGCTATTAAACCATTTTTTAATTCAAATGCAACAAGAATCATTATAAAATATTTGGGAACATTGACAGTGCTCTCTTTCATTTTCATTCCTCAACTATGAAAATTTATTAACTTGACAGCATTGGGGAATGGACAGGATCACTGTTTCGGAACGAAATATCACATATATGACAGCCATCAGTGAAGACAATAGTAAGCCTAGTAAACAATTAAAATAGGTACACATTAAATTGCAGTTTGAAAAAATTGAAAGTAGTAATCCATACCAACAAAGTTAGACAAAACAAGTAATGATGTAATAATAATAATAGAGTAATTCTCACCTGCAGAATGCCAATATATGACCTCCAAAATTCTTCTTATTATACAAAAATATCCATATGGCCGACCACAAACAAGTTTCTCCTCTATATCAAACTTCAGCATCAGTCAAATATCCTTTACGGGTCATGATTGGTTTTCGCTTCATTACTTGCCTATATCTCTTAACTACACCGTCTTTTATTCTCTTATGCAATTCATCATCAAGCAAGTTGGCCTCTTCCGAAAAGCTCAATGCTTGACATACCAGTTTGTAAGTATACTCTCTAGGTATCGAGCCTTCATCAACCAACTCAGCAAGAAAATCCCGGGCCTCATGAACCCTTCCAGCTTCACACAGAGCATGTATTATTGGGGTATACAAACTGGAAGTGGGTATTCCATGATTCATATCTTGCATCTTCCTCAAAATCTCAACAGCCTTATCAATCTCATTGACTGCACTATAATATCTAACAAAAGAACCATAAGTAACTCGGTTGGGAACACAACCCCTTCTGTTCATATCTTCAAACAACTCCAAAGCCCTCGCAATCCGGTTGGTTTTGCAACAGCCATCAATCAAAGAATTGTATGTCACAACGTCAGGAACAAAGCCCTTAAATAGCATAATGCGAAACAAATGATTTGCTTCCCACATCCTCCTCCTGATAGCTTTCCTACAACCAGTTTGCAAGCTATATTTACAATACGAACTAATGAGTACCGTGTACGTATATGTATCAGGTGGGCATCTAAACCCCGGCAATTCCATCTGGTCCAACAGAAACCTTGCCTTCTTGAACTTCCCTACCCTACAAAGAGCATAAATAATCGTATTATAGGCATAAACATCCGGTTTACAATGAAACTGCTTCATCCTATAAAATGCAGCCAATGCCTCATTAACCAACCCCTCCTCTCCTAGAACTTTGATCAAACGGGTAACGGTAGCAGTGGTCACGAGCTCGCCACCCCTTCTCCTCGACATTTCCCCCAAAAACTCCCAAAGAGCTTTCAATCTGTTCCCTTTGGCCAACACGCAGGCCATCTCCCTGCAAGTTCTCTCATTGTGGGCAAACCCAAAATGGGCCTCAACCCAAGAGTAGAACTCCATTGCTTTGTCCAATCCCAACCTCACCTTCTGGGGGTCTCTGTAAGCGGCAGGGCCAAGAACCAAAACATTGCGCCGTAACTTATCGGACTCCACTTTGAGGTTTCGCTGTTTCAAAGGTGCGCGGTGTCGGAAACCGCTTTGGCGGCCAATGGAGCGAGGGGATTGGAAGAAGACCCTTGGTATGGACCTCAAGACTTCGGAAACTGACTCTACGGTCCATACAGATTGACCGGCTGTGGCTGAGGCAGCAAGCCGAGCGTCAAAGGGTCGGTTCTGGATTATAGCCGCCAATACCTGGTCCACAAGGGAAGTGCGATTGCAGTGTGTAGGCCTCGACGTGATCATCTCTATGGAAAATTAACGATACCGTTGGTTTTATTTATGCCTTTACAGGGAGAAAAATTCTGGTATTCATCACTATTGTACAGAATTTTTTATTTTTTATCTTATTAAATATTTAGTGTATAAATAAAGAGCAGAATAACTCACTTAATTCAAAACGAATAAAACCAAAAATAAAAATAAAAAACAAGCTCTTTCACCAAAAAGAGATCTTTTAGCTCATATTCATTCTCAAACTTACGTTATATTATAAAATTATTTTTATTATAAAATAGATATAATATATCTTATAAATTTATATTAATTTGTGAATTTTTTTGTAAGTAATATTTCTTTTTAAAAGAATAAAATATTTGATTGACTGAGTGATATCACATGAGTCGGAATGATTTGTATAATTTTAGGGTGTCTAATGCTGCATTTGGTTCCTAAACTCAGTTGAGTTTAATTTAATTTTAAGATGGGTATAATATTTAAACACTTAACTCTCAAATTATTAAACTCATTCTAACTCAAAACTTTATTACAGATGGGACCCATAACTTTTTTTAACATAAAATATTTTTATACGTTAGATTTACAACTTTTTTTAATTTCTCATCAAAAGTATTAAATTCATCTTAACATTCAAACACACTTTAAACTCAGTTTAGATAGGCCCCACATAACTCTCTCTACTACTCAACTCACTATTATTTATTAAGAACTCAATTCAGCTGAATTCAACTCAACATTCAAATGTAGCCAAATCATGTACTTTTTCTTTAAGAAAATTGGTAAATTTGAAATTCATATAAAAAATTATTTTTAAAAATCAATCCCTCTTTTTTTTCTAAAGAAAAATTCTAATCATTAACCTTATAAGTTACATCACACACCATATATAATTTTTAATTTTTAATTTTTTTTTCTTATTAAATATGTTATATATGGATTATGAGTAGAAGAATTCAATTAGTTTAAAAAAATTAAATAAAATAAAAATATGTATAGTATGTAATGTATAAAGATAATAAGTAAAAACCTTTCATAAAACACGCGAAGTTCAGATACTGTACGACGTGTACGTCTATACGTAACATTGTTCTTACAACAATACAAATATAGAATAATTTTCACATTGGTTGCTTTTTGACCATATTAGTAGCACAGACCCTCCATTTGGAAGGTTTCTAGCCGTCGATCTTCAATCGTCGACTATATCTTTACTAACTACGACTCCCAACTGCATCTCAGGACACTTGTTGGATATCAACAAATTATATCTCTCTTATAATCTCCTCCTTAATTTGGTTAATTAATAATCATTTAATCCTTGGATTTTTTACACTTTAAGCAAAAACATTATTGGGTTATGTGAGGGGAGTATTCCTCAAGGCCGGGCCAGGGGGAGTAAGCCTAGCCCACAAGGCTCGAGAGTCTTGGGGATCGAGGATAAGGGTTGGCTGGGCGAGGTCGGCCCAAGGGGCTCGAGAAGGGAAGTAGTCACACATGCTGACTAGAGAACGGAAGGCAAGACACTGTCTGACACCACTAATGACCGACATTCAGGGATAGTTGCTATCCATGAACTCTGCATCCAGACAGACTAAAAGGATGGACACATCTGACTGGAGTCACGTCACATTTAATAGGACAGAAACGGGCACGTCATAACATGGAGTCACGCCACATTTAATACATCCCAAGGTTGGGCACGCCATGACGTGCCTCCTGGGATGTTAGTAACAGCCGCAATCAGGTCTGACAAGTCTATTGCACAGCAGAGAGATGGTAGAGACACTCGATCCCAGTACAGAGCGGCACACCCACCATCTCCTTCCCAAGGCTTGTCCCGACCAAGTATATATACCCACTCCCTCAGTCAGGGGAGGGATTCAAACACTTTAACACTTCAATTCATTATTCTCCTAAAGAACTCATACTTACTTTAGCATTGGAGATGTCCCCTACCACCTCGAAACTCTCATTTCTCTCTAGTTGCAGGTGAACAGATTGAGCCTCCGTGAAGTTTCTCAGACTGCAAAACACGACATCAACAGGTTAATAAGTTGGTTCATTATTAAAGTCAACAACAACATTTTAGAACAAAATAAAAAATAAAATCATTTTGATTCAAAGTTCAAAGGGTTTCCCCCCCCCCCCCCCCCCCCAAAAAAACTGAAAAATCGAAGACCAAATGAGTATTTACCCTAATAAGTTCATATCCAAATGCATTATATTGAAACTCATTTATGTTATTATTATTATTATTATGGCATGGTATTTATATATATATTATAATATTACATATACCCAAGAATTAACTAACAACAGCACCCTAGAATTTGTTATGATAAAAAAAAAAAAAAAAAAAAACTTATAAGTTTTAAATTGAGTTGAATTTTTTTTCATGGTCATAAGTTTGATGATATTTGTCATACTTCTCATGAGGTAAATCTAGAGAGAATTGCCATGCATGCTTAATTCGGACCTCCTCATGAAAAAATAACGAGTTGAATAACTGAAGCCACGGATCTTTATAAAACTACATGTACTCGAAGGATGATAGGAGAGAGGTTTAAAGTAAGATCCTTGTAGGTGGGAAAGGAAAATTGCTATTATATATGTAGTTTTCTATTTTCTGATAAAAAAATATTTAGAAAAATTTTGGTTGGAATATATATTAATTTTCTTATTGCTTGATATTCCATTGACTATAGCCGATGCAATGCCCGAATTGGTCGGTCCAATGGGCTACAAAATCTCACATTAATTCAGGGAGAATTTTGATGTGCAAAGAACTTTTTGGATCTCCTAAGATAATGATGATAATGATAAATAAATAAAAATATAAAAAATAATTCTCATATTTCTATTATTTTATTGCAAGCTCTGTTAAATTTATTAAATCAAATAAATTAAGCACAGTTGATCATGGAATTGCATGTAGGAATAGTAAGTTGAGATGAAAATTAAAAATTAAATAAAATATTGTTAGAATATTATTTTTTAATATTATTATTATTTAAAAATTTAAAAAAATTAAATTATTTATTATATTTTATATAAAAATTTTAAAAAAATTATAATAATAAAATAAAATAATTTTTATATCCAAACCGAGACATCATATTCACCACGGAAGAAAAATGACATTTTATGAAATTTTAAGCATACATGTGTGAAAAGTCAAAAGGACAAAATAAGAAGCGTAGATTTTGGACTAAAATTGCCTGTTAAACTGATACATACTACCTAACACTAAAATCATGGCCTCTACTTTTTCGAAATTTGAAAGAGATTGCCACTCATTTCCCAAATATAAAGACAAAAACTACATATAGCCAACATGATTGGTGTTGATACAGTTTTCGACTCCCCCAACAAGATATTAGACTTTCCCCTTTCTGTTTGTTATGAACTCTTTCCCGGTGATGCTAAGCTACATAGACTGAACGTTCCGTTTGGGGTTTGGATGGAAACAGTTGCATAGAGTTAAGGTTAAAGACATCCTTAAATGCTCCCGTATTCTAGACAGGAGTTACTATCGCCATCTTTGTTCTACGTGCTTCTGGTCAGTCCGATTTGTGCTTTCATTTTTAGCAATTTTTATGTCTGTACTCATTTCGGCCATCAGGACATTTCTGCATTAAATGTCTCTCTTCTTTATCTGTCTCACTTGTTAAGAACCAAGCTATGAGTCGCTGGACACTGAGCTTCCCTTCCTAGTTCTCACATGGGGGAAGTTTTGGTTGCAAGATTTAACTGAGATCAATTTAATTTAATCTAATTTTAAGTTAAGTCTAACATCTAAACATTAAAATTTTAAATTATTAAACTCATCTCAACTCAAAACTTCCTTATACATAGAACTGTAATCTTTTTTAACTCAACACATCTTTATACGTAAAATGTACAATTTTTTTCAATTTTCTATAAATAATACTAAATTCATCTTAACATCTAAACATATTTTAGAAAGATCTCACATAACTCATTTCACCTATTAAATTTATTACTATTCATAAAAATCAATTCAATTCAACTCAACTTCACGTCTAAACCAAATCTTAATATGGGTATTTCAAGGTACAAATCCTTGTCCGTGAATGCATACACCTGGCAAGTACTTTTGGGTGGAATTCACTTCCAGCGAGTACTTATTAGGCTCGATTTGTATTCGTAATTCATCTCAATTCATTTTACTATTATTCATCAATTTTAACTCACAAATCTCACTATTATTCATAACTCATTTCATTATTATTCATAATCAATTTCAACTCATCTCAACTCATCTTTAAATTCAAATTACATTTATTTGAATGTGTACTTCGGCGGCCTACCGACTACTGTCGCCTGAAGCACTCCTGGTTTTGGGCCCTCATATAGGTTTGGTTTAGTTAGGCTTACTCGATTCCTAATAACAATTTTAGATTTTATTGTCTTCAATCATATTCGTTAACCTAAAATTTAAAATGACATATTATATTATTTTTAAAATAGAAATGATAAAATTACTTAAAATATATCATAAAAAAATCTAAAAAGAGTAACATTTGCATCAAAATTAAAAATATGAATATATTATATATAATGAGCTCTTTACGATTTTACTATGCGACCAAAAAAAAAAAGTCCACACAATCGAAGCCCCAATAGTATCATTCAGAAAAGTCCGAACCCGGCCCACTCGGCATCACCCACGGGTCGGGGCGATGAAGGGTATGACGACGAAAAGGACGACGTCGACGGAGATTCAGAGAATGGCGAGAGCGACTTCCGGCTTGACACTGACCACCGGGCCAGCGTCTCGAGATCAGAGCTGTAGTCTGGTTCGGAAGCGGGTCCGGGCTTCTGGAGCCTCTGTTTTCCCGGTTTGCTCCTCTTTAGAAAAGACGACAGGAAGCATCCAGGCGAAACCACTTCGGGCCTAACCAGGGCGGTGGTTTGTCGGTCGAACCTCCAGCGCTCAGACCGGGTCCTTGGGGACGACCGGAAAGAGCGGACCCGGGACGGGGACTCCAACGGAGGCACAAAGTAAACCGACCCAGACGACGGCGGTGGCCGAAGCTTCTGCTGTGGCGTGCGAAGTACTGTACGGTGATAGTTACGAGGCTGCGGCAGAGGCGGCGGAGATAACACCACCGGCTGTTTTTGCTGGTGCTGGAGCTTTGGAACACCGGGCTTGATCTCCCACTTGAATGGCACTGCTCCTGGTTTCTTGAAAGACTCATCTACAGTCATTTTTCTTTCCCGAGAAAAAGAAACTCTCTGATAACAGAACTAATATCAACCTGAACGTCTAGTTTTAGCATGCATGCATGATGAAGATTCAGTACTCTTGCTGCTTTGATCAGGCTGTTGGCATTCTTTAACTGCAGCCCGAAGTGTCTGAAATATATATAGGTGTGGAGAGGATGAAGAAAATGAATGCATGGAGTGTGGTCATGGCGAGATTGGAGGCAAGAAGTGAGGGTTGGTGGGCCAAGAGAGTGAGAGAGAGGAGACAGTTGATGGGTTCGAGTCATGCGCTTTGACTTTTTGGGGGTTAGAAGAATGCCAAAGAATTCATGACTCAATGATGCAGTGGAGATCAAAGCAAGGAAGTAATATGTTGTCTTTGTAGTGGAAGATTCAAATTATTGTCTTTTTTAGAGGTTACTTTGAGTCATAGAATAGAGCGGTGGCTTCCATGTCACCTTACACTGCGTTTCGATAGGGAGATAAATTCAGATTTTATGAATAATAATAATAAAATAATAATAAAATAATAAATAGTATTAAAAAATATGTGAAAACTAATTAGAAAAATGATAAAAATCCCACTGGTGGATCTCGATGTCCCGCTCACACCTGTTTTGTTTGTCTTTTTTTTTTTTTTTTTTTTTTTTATATAGTGATTAAGAAAATGTTGTTTAATAATATTATGAATTTTTTTATTTTTTTAAATATTAAAAGTATTAAAAAAATGATGTGAAAAAAAATTTTAAGTATTAAAAAAAATGATGTGAAAAAAAAAAATTAAAAGTGTTAAAAAATGATGTGGATATTTTTTGTCACATCAATTTTTTACACTTTTAAATATTTTTTAAAAAAGTAAAAAATTTAAAATATTATTAAATAATATTATCTTAATCACTATGTAAAAAAAAACCAAAAAAAAAAATGAGAGGGACATCAGCGAGATCCCCAGCAAGATTCTAATATTATTTAATTAATAATAAAATAATAAATAATAATAAAGTATTACGAGAAAATACTCCACTACTCAACTAATCCTTAAGGAAGTACTATTTTTTGGAAGAAAAATCTTATTTGGAACATGACATGGCCCCCATATAGTTGATTGATTATGATTGTTCAGGACAAAGTTTCCACTAATCTCTCCGGGTTGCACATACTCTTGGGAATGAGTTTCCTACTTTGAATAATTTAAAATAAAATTCTCCTAATTCGATAGTCTTGAAGCTTCATTCGGTAATTAAAATTATTTCAATTCATTTCAATTCATCATTATAATTTTTTTAAATCTCAATATAAAATATAATAAACAATTTAACTTTTTTAAATTTTAAAATAATAATAATATTAAAAAATAATATTTTAATAATATTTTATTATCTAAACGCAAACTTAAAAATCTAAATGTAAAATTTTGAGCGCATCCATTTTACAGAATGTGAAAGTAGAATTTCGAGCCCCAAATTTCATCCGTTTTATACAACTCACCCTAATACGATTATGCCATCCCCTTGAGGTTTAATAGCCTCCATATAGTTTATATGTCATGTTAAAAAATTTATAAGTCAATGTCAATGATATAGAAGGTATGTGATTTACAATTAAACTTGTTCCACACTAACTAGGTGCAAGCACTCATTCCAATATCCTTAACATTATGGGCAATACTACGTATAGTCCTTATTTGAAGACTGTAATGTAAGTTTAAATAATTTTATTTTTAAAATTTTTTAAAATTACAAAACTATCTCTCTTAAAATAATATTTTTTCTCATTTAATAATGGGTCTGCACTTGCAGTCTCCAAGGAGGATCTGCAAATAGAATTTCTTTAACAAAATTTAGTTGTTTGTACAACATTACAAATATTTAATATTGTTTTGAGAAATACTACATAAAAATCTTACACTAGACACTTATACTTAATCAATATGTGATTTGTCATTTTTGTTTTTCTATTTAAATACACGCATATTTAAATATTAAGATAGAATGACAAAAATAATAAATCACATATTAATTAAATATAACTGTGTGGTGTAAAGCTTTTATATAGATTTTTTTCGTTTGTTTTACTTAAATCATTAGTATTTGTATTTAGTTACCATGCATTTATCACATATATATTGTAACTCGTAACATTGATTTGGATAGTGAGATGAGATGAGATAATTTTAGATGAGTTAAATAAAATATTACTAGAATATGATTTTTTAATATTATTAATATTTTAAGATTTGAAAAAATTAAATTATTTATTATATTTTATATAAAAATTTAAAAAAAATTATAATAATAAAATAAGATGAATTGAAATAATTTCTGTACCCAAACGATACCGGATGACATGAGAAATGGATGCCCGACGGCCTCCTTCACCCTTGTTTGGGTATTTGAAAAAAAAAAAAGTGTTTAATGCTTGAAATGTGAATAATTATTTAAGGACTCTTATTTTGTCGTACTAGCTGTCACACAAATTAATCCCATTAAATTTCCTGACAGTGAATGTGATAATCATTAATTAAAGAAAAGTTTTGAATCATATATAATTATCAGAAATAAATTAAATAATTTGAATAAAATTTGGCTCCTAAATGATCAAATTCAACTTGTGCTTTTCTTTCTTGTCCTTTTTTCAAGGCCAAACTGTGATTAAATTAATCCGCAATCTAAGGATGAATATTTGAATCAATTTAAGTTGTGGGTTGATGATACTGACGTGAACGAGTGTGACTATAAACGTATATATATCATTTTCTTGCCATCATGCAGAGTGTGACAAAGAATGGGAAACCTTATCATTTTTCTCGAATAAATACTACTACTTGTAGATGATGCAATTACAAGTTATTAAGTTTTAGCATGCTTTTTAAAGTTAAACGCTCTTTTATTTTCATGAATACAAGTAGTTTCAATGCCAGCCTCAAGAGTGAATATTGCTGCTGGTTTTCAATTATGTATCATGTCTAACACAAAACATAGACTGCGTTCTTGAATAATTGATTATGGCATGACACTGCCTCTGAGGCGTGAGAAGGCTTTGTGGATTTGAAAAGTAGCGCCCAAGCAAATTGCCTCAAGATTAGTTCCTTTTTTGGGAGATTGGGCTGTTTCCATCTCCTGAACTTGATGTTAATGCAAGGTAAATGCTTGTTCTCCCGAGGATGGTTCTCGACCTTTTTATTTATTTATTATTATTTAGTGATTAAAAATGTATTTTTTTAATGATATTATAATTTTTTTTAAATATTTAATGGTATAAAAAAATAAAAAATAAAAAAATATAAATGTCAAATGATCTTTTCGAGACTCAACCTCGAACTACACCCTTGAGTGAAGGGTGTTGCCACCACTCAATTGAAAATGACCCTCACCCTAAGAAAATTATTAGGTGTCTTGATGTACATGAAGGATTTGGTACCCTTTTTTTTTTAAAAAAATTTTTATGGAAAAGGATTTGGTACTCTTATCCTATTACTAGATGCATGTAATTAATATTGTCTCTACTTTAATTGACATGACATCTTATAATATGATAGGAGAACAACGTTTTTACTCTTCAAGAGCACAAAATAATTACTCCTCACCCTATAGTTACTCAAGAGGTTTTTTTTTTTTTTTTTTTTTTTTTTCATTTTAGAATGTCATGGAACTCACCAACATAAGATCCTCAAAACCAAACCCAGGATGTTTTAAGTTTAGAAAAATTCAATTTGCAAGTCATGTTCTCCATGCTGTTGACTTGGTATGATTTGATCAACAAGAGAAGTTTAAAATTTATATCTCTTGCAATGTTTGCCATATAATCGACATGGAAGATGTGTCTTTCACACCAACTTATAAATAGAAGAATTTTAAGCTTTACAACTCTTCCCAAGTTGGAGCTTTTGACAAGATGAGTACTCCACGACTCATAGGCGTAAGGGCCAAATTTCCTATCAGTATCTGGTTGCAAAAAAGATTGGTCCGTTTTATAGATTTAACATCCCTACAAAGCTGGATCTATCATCTTCATATGCTTGATGTGATAACAACAAAGTGTATCTAGATCAGGGTTCCAAACTACGTACCTAGCTCTCATTGCAAAATTCTTGCTGCATGTTACAAAGAGCTCGCATCATACTAATTGCTATATCATGAAGTAGCTGCAGGTACTCCTCCGCACCATCAACAAGACACTGAGATCAATGAAAAAGAAATAACTATGCCAATTTCTTGCAAATTTTGGCCTTCTCATATGTCATCTGCCTCAAAAATTACCTCGAGTAGCTGGGGACAAAAAGCACTCTATTAAATTAATTACATACTTATCTACCAACTCATAATAGTAAACACCAGCAAATAAAGTGGGGTTTTGAGACCTGAGAAGCATATGAGAGATTGGATATCCCTCTGCAATCTTCATGTTGCGTATCATGAAGTAATAAGTCATTGTATGTAGAGTGCATAGTATTTTCTTCACTAGCTTGCTGTTAAGTTACAGTTACAGCAAAACATGGAATTGCAAAATATTAGCATTAGAGGAAGTCCAAGTGTGAAATTCACAGATGCAACTTCAAACATCTCACTCCCAGTTAGGACTGTTCATCGGGGCAAGGTTTTTTCCAAGTTTGGTTCGGAACTTGGGTTACAAAATCCGGGTACACCCAGTCCGAACAACCCAGTACCCTTTTTTTTCAGTTTAAAAATTTTGATGTTTCCTTTCTTCATAACATTTTCTCACTTGGCAATGTCCTAAAAAAAGCTGGATATTTAATTGCACTGAAACAATTGCACTTCAGTTCTTCGATTTTGTTGCTACAAAACCACAATACCCATATATCCTATCACAACCTACTACATTTGGACTACTGCTTATCTTGTTGTGTCCGATAAGACAACCCTATCAATGAGAAACATAGGACTAACTATAGGGTCAATGTGTCCAATCTTGAGGAAGGCGTATTTCATGATTTAGTGACCCCTTCGGACCTAAACTTCGTCTTTGATGCAACAAGAAGACATTTGCCCGGGACTTAATGCAATGTACAAGAGAAAATAGAGCTTAAGACATGCAAAGTAGAGTGACAGGTCATTAAGATTTCGATCTTATTCCAAAAGATCAGTTACATAAAAAAATTGGATTATTGTGGTCAAAGGTAAAGCTTGCGTTGAAGAGTGGTTGAGCGTAACCACTAATGTCATCGAAGTTCAAGTTCAGTGCTTGAACAACCTTGGCCGAGACAAAAACTATTGGACAACCTGTGAAAGAACCAGGTTTAAAAAAAAAAAAAAACCATATTCAACCCAGAATCCAAGTTTTAAAAAACCTGGATTCATCCAGGTTCCAGCCATGGTTTAACTAGGGCTAACTCGGTCTGGATTCCAACCCGGGTTTGAAACCTGGGTTTTGGTCCCAGTATACCCGAGTTTTCTGGTCGAAATTCGGATGAACAGTCCTACTCCTAGTCTCGAACATCAAGAATATATATTTATTGCAACTTCATACGCTTTCATGCCTAAGAATAACATTTTTTTTTTTACCTTGATTAGTTAGTCTAGTCAGGGTACTATTAAGTTTCATACCAAATCCATTCAAACAGGACATAAAACAAATTAATTACATATAATAAAGAATCTAGTAACTTTGAAGTAAGTTTCCATAGTGCAACTCAAGACATTATATACAATTGAATATAAGTGGTGTGGCACCCTCAATATATTTCACTAAATGAAACTAAGAAAACATAGTTTACAAATACGCCTCAACTTCTTCAGTCATTGAGTCTGCCTCATCTAAAATTATGATTTTGTATAGTGGACATGGATAAACCATGAAGTATCATACAAAAAAGGAGGCATATACAGAAGAAAATGTAAACCAAACTGGGAATAGCAACAGTTACAATATTAGGCACACACCCTTGATGCAGACCAGAACCTACAGCCATAATAGAAAAATCTTTGATGTCGTTACTGCAAGAAAAATGAGTATTTATAACGAGTTATTTGCGACAAAATGACTATTTATTACGAGAATAGACTTATTTTGATAAGAAATATTCATTTTAGTAGGAAATATCAGACAATAAATAAATAGGTTTCTTGTAGTTTTTGAATGACAAGTAAAGTTTGGGACTATTTCTATCATAGGTGCCGTTTGGTTAGTTAGTTGAGATAAAAGTTGAATAAATTATTATCAGAATATTATTTTTTAATATTATTATTGTTTTGAGATTTGAAAAAGTTGAATTATTTAATATATTTTATGTAAAAATTTGAAAAAGCTGTAATGATGAGATGATATGAAACACTTTCACTATTCAAAAAGGGCCTAGTGTTCTAGTTATTGACAACTGGGGTAATTATCTCCAAGATTGTGCTCTACTGTCCAGACTCCAAACTCCACATTTGTCTATATTGTTTGCTGTACAGAATAGACTAGGATCCCTGTAATTCTTAGTTTGTATCTAGGTAGTTATTGCTTTCATAGATTAGTCTATCATGATCCTAAACTTTAGAATCTGACATTCGTGCAATGGCTATTTAATGCCATCATTTAGAAGAGAAAAGTATCATAACCTCTTTTTGACTTGGTATCAAAGCTTGGCTCATCTCACCCGTACCATATCATCAAAGCCCGAATCCTCATATTCTTTGCACTATGACCAATGACAAACCTGAATCATTTACACCAGAATCATCCTCAGTACCAGTTATATATGTTGAATCAGAAAACTCCGTTTCATAGCCAGCATTGTTCTTACTGAAATCAACTATGATATATGGTCCCAAATTATGGAAATGCAGATTGCAGGACATGAGAAGCTTGAGTACATTATGGGCAAAACATCCCCTTCACAGGCTACTGATGCTTCCTATGCGAAGTGGTATGTCGAAAATCAAAAGGTAAAGGGGTGGGTTTTGACTTCTATGTTGCTAGAGATTATGAAGCAATATATTCGATTGCACACCACATGTGAAATCTGGAATGCTCTTGCTAAATATTTCTATGATGGGTCATATAAATCACAACTCTTTAAGCTGAATCAGCGAGCCTTTTCTACCAAACAGGTTGGTCGCCCTCTATCAACTTATTATGGTGATCTTGTAGAAATCTTCCAAGAGCTGGATCATCGCGATAGGATTGTAATGCAAGATCCCGATGATGATATCGCCTATAAAAAATCAGTTGAAGGATTGGTGTGCACATCTTCCTGAATAGGCAAGATGCAGAACTTGCACAAATCCAATGTGAGATTCTCAACAATTGCAAGCCATTCCTAAACCAGATCGAGTATCCGGTCCATCGAATCATACCACTGACCAAAATTGGTAACCTGGATCACAAAATATTAGCTATTAAGTAAGAGTTGCATGATCATAACGTGTGTGTACCCATTGTGGTGATACAGGACATACTAAGGCTGCGTTTAGATATTGAGCTGAGCTGAGTTTTTTATGAATAGTAGTGAGTTGAGATGGTTGAGTGAGTTTTGTGGATCCCATTTAAGATGAGTTTTAAGTTTGTTTAGATGTTAAGGTGAGTTTAGATATATTTATGGAAATATGTAAAAATATTGGGTCCCACCATTTTGTTACTATTCATACGTCAGACATGTCCCCCACAAAACCGATGCCAAACTTGCAACAAGAAAGTGAAAAATTGCAAAATGTTCGTAATGGACTGCTTGTAGTCCAAAATCCCAATGCGATGTCAGCCTTCAGGTGGGGCCCAGCCATCAATGCAGGAATTGCATCAGTGCAGTGGAAGAAAGCTGCACATGTGTGGGGCCCAGGCTGAGTTCACATTTGAACTCTACTGAAAATGGCTCGAACTGTGTGTTTGGACATTGAACTCATTCTAAAAGTAGAGGCAACTCAGCTGAGATGATCGGGTATCCAGAATAGTGGGATCCTGCAAAGGCATCCCGTAAACAGAATTCAAAATCAAATCACCATGCCTCTGCTGCTATGGCCGAACCTTCCAACAACTCCTTTGAGGAAGCCTCTTCTTTAATTGCTAATTCTGGTATTATTGGTAAGGCTATTCATACTTCTGCTCCTAATAGTAATAGTGAATGGATAATTGATTCTGGTGCTACAAATCACATAACCTTTAACAATAACCATATTTAGTCGATGAAACCCTCTGAACAACTTATAGTGTCCACAGCTAATGGTACTCCCTCTCCTGTGGTTGGAGAAGGTTCAATTACTTTTACCGATAATTTGAATTTGGATCCTATTCTAGTTGTTCTTGCCCTCAACCAGAACTTATTGTTTGCTGCTCAAATAACCCTTGCTTTGCATTGTATTGCGTTTTTTGGCCTAATCTCTGTGTTTTTAAGGACATCCGAACTCGGAAGACAATTGATTATGGTACTAGAAAGGGAAGCTCTATTATCTTGATCTAATGCCGACAAGCTTCAATCAGTTGGCTCAAGTTTTTTTGGTTGATAAGTCAGACAAGCATCAGCATTTAGAAATCTGGTTGTGGCACCAGCGCTTAGGTCATGCATCTTTTGGATATTTAAAAAAATTATTTCCAAAGTTCTTTTTCCAATTAACTGTTTCAGATCTCAAGTGTGACATTTTTGAACTAGCTAAAAGCCATCGTGTTTCTTTTCCAATCAGTATGAATAAGAGTCCAATTCTGTTTATGGTTATTCACTCTGATGTAAGGGGTCTAGAAAATACCTCTTCTTTTAGTAGTGCACGTTGGTTTGTTTCATTTATTGATGATCACAATTGTATGATTTGGGTTTGTTTAAGGCACTCAATGAATGAAATTAGTTCACTGTTCCAACAATTTCACAAGATGATAGCCACTCAGTGCAATCTAATGTACAGGTTCTCCACACTGATAATGGTGGAGAGTGTGTTAATCAAGACCTGAAGCAGTACTTGGACTTACATGGCATTGCTCATCAGATGACTTGCCCCTACTCCCCTCAACAAAATGGAGTTGCAGAGTGCAAGAACCGTCATCTTCTTGAAGTTGTACGTGCCTCCTTGTTTGAATCTCACATCCCTACCAGTTCCTGGGGCGAAGCCATCACTGCTGCAGCCTACCTCATTAGTCGTGTACGTTTCAGTTCATTACAGTTTCAGACCCCCTTTAACATTCTTTATGAGGTTGTAGGTGCTTCTACTGTGCTAAATCTATCACCCAAAGTTTCTGGGTGTGCAGCCTTTGTGCATATTCACAAACCCTTAAGAAATATGTTGGAATCTCGAGCTTTCCGATGTATATTTGTTGGTTATGCCTCACATCGGAAAGGCTATCGGTGTTATCACCCCCCTTCTCAAAAGTTGTATGTTTACCCTTGATGTTGTATTTCAAGAGGATGATATGTATTATTCTGTTCCCAAGTCTCCAATTCAGGGGGAGCGTAGAAATGAATTGTAGACTCTCAATCACCCTTTGGACACCTTGGATATTATAAGTAGTGACAAATTGGTTACCAGTGGTGAATGTCCAAGTGGTGGCAACTTGGATAACACTCGTGAATGTTCAAATGAGACAAATGGGAACATTTTAGAGGATGAGAACAGTCAGGATCATCCATCTTCCCCCTGTCATGATGTACCAGTTAACTAATTACTCTCTCAAGCCGATTCTATGTTTAAGCCTCAAGTAAATTTTGAACCCCACCTAAAAGTGCTACCTGATCAAGCCACAAGATGAATACCTAAAGTTAACTATGAACTTGTTCTTAACTCCAAACCCAAGTATCCCATAAGTAACTATGTGTCTTACCATAGATTTTCAAAGGAAAGTAAAGCATTTATGAATCAATTATTTGTTGTATATATTCCTAGTAGTGTGTAGGAGGCCTTGAAAGATCCTAGATGGAGGGAAGCGATGAATGAAGAAATGAAGTACCTCCAGAAGAACTCAACATGGGAAGTTGTTGACTTACCTAAAGGGAAGGCACCTGTTGGCTGTAGGTGGGTCTTCACCATTAAATACAAAGCTGATGGAACCATTGAATGGTTCAAAGTAAGACTCGTCGCCAAGGGATATACTCAAACCTATGGAATTGATTATATCTAGACATTTGCACCGATGACCAAAATTAATACTGTTCATATTCTTCTCTCTTTGGCGGTGAATCTTGAGTGGCCTTTGCACCAGTTCGATGTAAAGACTAGCCAAGAAGAGGTATATATGGAGATCTCTAAGAATAGGTATACAAGGAACTGCCTCCTGGATGTAATATGCAGATTAAAGGAAGCAAACAAGTCTGTAAATTGAGAAAGTCCCTATATGGTGAAGTAGTCCCCTAAGGTGTGGTTTGGAAGGTTCACGTGTTTTATGAAGTCTATTGGATACAGGCAAAGTAACTCAGATCATACTCTTTTCTTGAAGCATAATAAAGAACAGATCATAAGTCTTATTCTGTAAGTTGATGATATGATAGTGACTGAAAATGACCCTGAAGAAAGGAAGCCATTGCAGGATCATCTTGCCCATGAGTTTGAGATGAAAGATCTTGGTTAGTTGAAGTATTTCCTTAGAATTGAAGTGTCAAGATCAAAGAAAGGTATTTTCCTGTCTCAAAGGAAATATGTCTTAGATCTATTAAATGAAACTGGTATGACAGCATGTAGCCCAGCTATCACCCCTATGAAGAAAATTTGAAACTAGGTATACATCCAAATGAAGTTTCTGCTACCAAGGAATGCTATCAAATACTAGTTGAGAAATTAATGTATCTTGCACATACTCGGCCTAATTTAGCTTCCGTACTAAGTGTTGTTAGTCAATTCATGCACTCCCCAGGTGAAGAAGATATGAATGACATCATTCGTATCTTACGCTACTTGAAGTCAGCTCCAAGAAAGGGAATTCTATTTACAAAAGGGGACAACTTGGATATTAAAGGCTATACCGATGTTGATTAGGCTGGGTCAATTGAGGATAGACATTCTACATCTGGATATTTCACATTTGTAGGTGGGAATCTAGTTACTTGGCGAAGTAAAAAACAAGAGGTAGTAGTAGCTAGATTTAGTCTTGAGGCCGAATACAAGGGAATGGCTAAGGCAGTATGAAAATTATCGTGGGTCAGAAATCCAATGCAAGATTTACATATTAACCAGACCAGTCCTATGAAGTTATGCTACGATAACAAGGCAACATGTGATATTGCCCATAATCCAGTTCAACATGATCCAACTAATCATGTTGAGGTTGATAGGCACTTTATCAAGGAGAAACTTGAAGCAAAGCTTATTGAAGTGGCTCATGTTTGATCTCAAGACCAGTTTGCTGATTTGTTGACCAAGGTAGTGTCAAGCCAAGCATTTAAAAGCTGTCTCGTCAAGTTGGGCATGAGCAACATCTATGCACCAACTTGAGGGGGAGTATGGACAACTGGCGTAATTATCTCCAAGTTGCTACTCTAATGTCCAGACTCCACATTTGTCTATATTGTTAGCTGTGCAGAATAAACTAGAATTCCTGTAATTGTTAGTTTGTATCTAGGTAATTATTGCTTTTCTAGATTAGTCTATCACGATCCTAAACTACAGTGGCTATTTAATGCCATCATTTGGAAGAGAAAAGTATCAAAACCTCTTTTTGACTCTAATGTTCCAGGATGTTACTAGATCGTTTACCCTATGATTCCGCTCACTTCTATTATCGACTCTCTAATCCCTTCACTCCTTAAAGGTGATTCCATTATTCTTCCAATGCAATGAAAAAACTGTCAACTATGTATTTAATCTTTGGCAAGCTCCAATACTTACTTTTCTCTCAAACTCACAAAACCTATCTCAAGCATTTTTCTTCAGCTGCACTTTTTTGTGTGTAAATATTATCTTTAGAGTGACCTAATACATTTTTAACATTGAAATCACAACCCATCCCCAAAGTAATGGTGTTCAAAGTAAAACTAATACTAAAACTAAACGACAATAAATGTGTTATAAGCAATGTGTGTAGAAGATAACCCAAAGAACTGATTGGCGATGGCAAGCATGGTGGTACCAAGTTAGTTTGAAGTTGGATGTATGTTTGAATTATTGATTTGTAAGTGATTAATTTTGCCTTGTAGTAGGTTCTTGGAGGTGTCCATATTCCTTGTAGGCACACAAAATTAGTCTCTGTACTTTTGTAATAGTACTTAGGGTACCATTTCTTTTTCAAATTTCAATTTAGTGGAATCACTTCTCTAATTCAGAGTTTGACCTCTTAATGCCAAAAAATAATACAACAAGTTGAAACGGGAGTTCGAAACCCACGATGTGTCTCTACATAGGGTACCCTAGTCTTGGTCCACGATGTGTCTCTACGTAGGGTTCCCTAAGTACATAGGGTACCCTGGTCTTGGTCCACTGAGGTAATCCAAGACTAGATGAGGCAGTTCGAAGCCCACGATGACGGTCTAGAGTGGTAGTACAGTGCTTGTACGTACATCCATAACAGTAAATAGAAAATAAATACAAGAAATATAAATAGAGGTTGAGACATACAGATTTGCGTAGCTCGGCATAAAACCTACGTCCACGGGTTATTTGGAGGGTAAATCCACTATAATATGATTATTTTATAACCTCTCGTGGTCTCTCATTTCTGTCTATACATTGGAGGTCAGATTCAATTTTTTTTAAGATAAAATCCTCTCCCTGGAGCTCTCGTCCTCAAGTTGAAGATGATCCCTCTGTTCTCTTTCTCTTTCCCCCCTTTTAGTCGCCTAGAAGAAGTCTATTTTATTCTAGCCCTATTAATAGTAGGTGAGGAAGTAAGTTTTTTCTCACTCCTCTCTTGCATGTCTCATTTGCTTTATCTCATTTCTCATTTTTCTCTCTTTCCCGTCACCTCATTGTTTTCCTTCTGACACTTGCTTTTCTTTATTCCATCTTTATCCTTTTCCTCTTACTTCTTGATGGAGGCTTGGGATGCCTTTGGGGCAGAGGATTTTACCCCCTATCAAGACCCATTATAATTCTTGTCCAAACTCTAAAGTTTAGAGTGAGAAAGATAGATATATACAATATGCTCCATAATACGTATAACTATTTTAACTGTCCAAATGAGTTTTTTTAGCAATATTATATACTAGTTTAGCAACACTTATCATATTCCAAGAACCAGTTCAATTAAGTGCCTCCTTCCCTCTCTCCCTCTCTCTTCTTTTTCTCTCTAAAAAAAATCGTGGGTTCCAGATCTGATTCTCATAATGTATCTGATTATGATTGTAAGTTTTTCTGATGAATGAATGATGACAATTTTTCTTAAAAAAAAAGAACCACTTCAATTAGGACATTAAAGGCAAAAGTTTTGGGGGCTCATATCTTTTGACACCCCTATACTTATTGAGTATTCATTTAAATACTATATAAATATTATAGTTTCATTTTATATCTCTCTCTCTTATGTTTTAGATTTTGAAGTTTGAATAAAAAAAATTCCTTTGCTTGAGACTCAAAGAAGAATTTTGAATTCTATCATATCTAGTTATACAAAGATTATTTATTTATTTGATAAAGAGATATTCTATTCTCAATGTTTAAATAGGAAAACTTAATTTATAAGATTTAAAATTTAAAATTTATTGTTTAAATTAAATTATAACTCGTAATTATTTTAATATGTATGCTCTGAAAATGATTTTTCATATCACTCATCGGAACATAAATGGTTATAATGATTGTATATGAAAATATGTTGGAGTACTTTTGGTATAAAGATATCGACTTCCCATGTATGACCGACCGGCTAGGGTACTGTGTGTATCTGTCCACAGATCCACTGACCGTTTGAATTCAAATTCGAAACTTTGAACCTAAAGCCCAGCCTGACGGCCCTGTGACCATCCTAACAGTGACCGACGACTTAATCCTACGTGCCATCAATTCATTCGTCTGTGATGAATAACAAGCTCCCTTTAAACCCATGCAAGGACGTACACAGTCTGCGTATATGGGCCCCACCCTTTCCCCCCCGCTCCCGTGAACATTTACCGAGTTGATCCAACGGCTAGCACTCCTCTTCAATTCAAAATCCTTCCATTAATAAATCACCCTCCCTCAACTCCTCGCTCTGATCTCTGTCAAAGCTCTTGGGGTGGTTTAAGCTTGCTTTCTTGTTCTTGAGCTTCTTGGACCCGAGCTTTGAATTGGGTTCCGTGGAAAATGTCGACCCAGAATCGTCGTTCGTCGTTTTCTTCCTCGACATCTTCGTCACTGGCGAAGCGGAATGCGTCGTCTTCATCATCCGAGAATATGGGAAAGGCTACGTTGGCGAAGAAGCGAGCGCCACTCAGTAACCTGACTAATGTCAAGAACGTGGCTAACGTCTCTTCCCGGAGCTCCATCCCGTATTCTGCTTTGGTATTCACCGTCTTCATCTTTTATTTTTTGTTCTGTTTGGGTGCTGAGAAAACGGTGCGAAAAACTATTAGAAACAAAGAAAATGTGGTGAAAAGAAATAGATATTGAAAAGAAGTTTGAAGCTTTCGTTATGATCAGTCATTATCTTTCAACGAGGTTTTGGCATGTTTGTAGTTTATGGGGTTCTCGTCCGTTTACAAAACATGGTGCTTTTGATTTGTGGCCTTTTGCACATTAATTGTTTCTAAATATCTATCTTGGTCATACTTCCTGTTCCGTGACTACCTTTTCTGTTTCGTAATGTTTTCCATTCCAAGAAATGGACGCTGATCCAGTAGGTTCTTAAGAACTCTGGGGAAGTGAAGCAGAACACAACAATTGGACTTGGTTTGACAGAGTCTTTTGGCAACCAGAGCAGAACTGTACCAAAAGACAAAAAATCTGACTCTAATTCTTGACATTCATAAACAGTGCGTGCTTTTAGGAAATCAAAAAAGCCGTTTTTTAGGGCTGATTAGTACATTTCAGTTCGAAAATTAACTCTCTGTAGCTGGACTCTTTCGTTATTTATTTATTTATTTTTTTTCCGTCTTGATTTTTCTTTATACTAAATTCTTATATTTGAGCCTCGGTCTTGAATTGCTTGCTTTGAATTGTACAAGCTTTTGCACCCACTAATGGCGGTGACCGATGTTGCATAACAAGAGCTAAAATTATAGAATCTTGGATTAAAGTCAAACCCATTGTAAGAATTTTTATTTCTGCGCGTGACTGATATTAATGCCATAAAACTCAATGAACTAATAATCTGTATGTCAGTTTCCATCCTGTCTTGTATGTGGTAAATATGGTTCTAAACTTTACGATAAGCACTGTGCTTTTTATTTGAAGGTGTCATCTGCAAGTAAAATTGCCAAGGCAAAGAAGGGACCTCCTGCAAACACCGGTAGCACAGGACTCCCCAGGACCAATTTTCCTGCCTCCTTGAATCTTAAATCAACAGCAGTTGTTCCTTGTAGCAAGGTTACATCTTTCTCTAGAAGCGATGGAACTGTCCCCAACTCTGTTGCCATTCCTGCACAGTTCAGCATGGACGTTTCTCCAAGTAAATCAGATGGACTTTCAGTTTCTTTGGATGAATCAATGTCTACTTGTGATTCTTTCAAGAGTCCTGAAGTTGAATACATGGACAATAGTGATGTTCCAGCAGTTGATTCCATAGAAAGGAAGACATTCGGCAACCTCTACATTTCAGACCTCGAAGAAAAAATTGGTATTTAACTTCATCAAATAAATATACTTAAATTCATCTAATATTATATATTTCGTAAAAAATTGGCCATAAATTTTTATTATTGATATGTTGTTTAAGTTTCATGTCTACCAATTATAATTTCTTGTATCCTTGACTTCCTATGGTGGTTTATATTGATTTACTTGCAGGGAATATTTGCAATAGAGATATCCTTGCAGCAATGGAAACAGATGATAAAATTGTTAATATTGATAAAAATTACACGGATCCACAGCTGTGTGCAGCTTTTGCTTGTGATATTTACAAGCACTTGCGTGCGTCAGAGGTTTGTCTGTTTGTCTTAATACTAGTAGGCACGGGACTTGTTCAAAATTTTCTTTTTCTTCACTTGTATAAAAAAAAACCATTCTTTTTCTTCTTGTGATCTGTTTAATTCCTTGGACTTTTAGGCAAAGAAAAGGCCTTCCACAGACTTCATGGAGAGAGTCCAAAAGGACATCAATGCCAGCATGCGTGCAATACTGATTGATTGGCTAGTGGAGGTAATTCTTGTTTAATTCCCTGGGTACATGCTTTAAGAGATTGAAGTTTGTGAGGATCATTTTCACTTCCTTTCAAAATAGGGTTTTTGGTATTTATCTTGTTGTTCTGAACCCCAATTTACCCAACTGCAGGTGGCTGAAGAGTACAGACTTGTACCTGACACATTATATTTGACTGTAAACTACATAGATCGGTATCTTTCAGGGAATGTGATGAATAGGCAACGGTTACAGTTACTTGGCGTCGCTTGCATGATGATTGCCTCGTAAGACTACATTTCCTCACGGTATAATGATACCCGCATATTTCACAACACATATTTTAAAGTGAGGGTATTTTTGTAAATTGATGTTACTTGTATAAAATATTTTACTAAATTACCCTTATTTTAAAATATGGTTGTTTAATGTGTTGTGAAAAGTGATTTGTGTTTATCATTTGGGAGAGAGAAAAGTCGAGTGGATGCTACACAATATTTATTACTACCCGTTATAAATATTTCGGGCAGCATTAAATGTGTAATAAATGGTGTAGGATTTACTTGATGCGTCTATCTCTTTCGTTCTTATGACCCTCAAGTTCGAACAAGAACTAAAATGAATCTTGATCCGTATTTAAATATGTGATAAATCTTTTAATTACCTGTTGATGATATTAACAAGAAAAAAGTATTATATTGCCAGCAAATATGAGGAGATTTGTGCACCCCAAGTGGAAGAGTTCTGTTACATAACTGATAACACCTATTTCAAGGAAGAGGTTTGTGTCATATCCTCCTCTGGCTGCACTTCTCTTTCCTAGATTGCCTTTTGCTTAAGCGGCATAAGCATTAGCATTTCATATGATGCAGGTTCTGCAAATGGAATCTGCTGTTTTGAATTTCTTGAAGTTCGAAATGACAGCCCCAACAACAAAATGTTTCTTAAGGTAAGGGCTAACTCATGACTATTGACTATACCTATTTATTTCACATACGTGCTGGTCCAATTAATGACTTTTGATTCATTGATTAGGCGATTTGTTCGTGCAGCACAAGGGATAAATGAGGTACCTACCTTGGGCTTTATTCACGGCTGTTCCTTTAAGAAATTTTGTAATTAGTAACTAATGGTTGAAAAAACCGAATGCCATCCTAATGGTCACTCAAAAGAACGAATGCCATCGTACTGGTCACTCCCTTCACTCATTTTTTAAGTCGTTTCCTTTCTAGTGTGTGTGTGTATATATATATATATATATATATATATATATATATATGTCATTAGAGATTCTCTCACATTGAACTAGATGTTTCAAACTAAAGGGAGATAGACACATCATGTGGGTCTTAGAGCATTTAGTGCTGCTTGTACAGGACTTTCAGCTAGTGTGGACTTGATATTGTGCGTTTGGATAGTGAGTTGAGATGAGATGAGATGAAATGATTTTAGATTAGTTGAATAAAATACTGTTAAAATATTATTTTTTTAATATTATTATTGTTTTGAAATTTGAAAAAATTGAATTGTTTATTATATTTTGTGTGAAAATTTGAGAAAGTTGATGAGATGAGATGGGTTAAAATCACTTCTCAATCCAAACGGGGCACGTTTAATCTATTTTATGCATTGGACTGACTATCCAATTTGGTCATGCGATCGAGGAGATCTCAATTGATGTCAAAGCTGGCTATTGTTTGCAATTACCGTAACTGGAAACTTATTTATGGTGTTTTTATCTGCCATTTCGCAGGTTCCATCACTGCAGTTGGAGTGCTTAGCCAACTACATTGCGGAATTATCTCTGTTGGAGTACAACATGCTTTGTTATGCTCCATCACTTCTAGCTGCCTCGGCGATTTTCATGGCCAAATATATACTTTTCCCTTCTCAGAAACCATGGGTTTGTATTTGTGTAACCACATAGATTACTGTTTCATGTTCTATTTCTTCTTTTAAGATGGCTTAGTTTTCAATCTGTTTTGTTACAGAATTCCACCTTGCAGCATTACACAATTTACAAGCCTTCTGATCTGTGCAATTGTGTGAAAGATCTCCACCGCCTGTGCTGTGATAGCCATACTTCTAGTTTACCTGCTATCAAGGAGAAATACAGTCAACATAAGGTAAGCAAAAATGTATCCTACTCTCTCTCTCTCTCTCTCTCTCTCACACCACACCCTTCACAACCATTTTTTTTTTTTTAAATTTATTTATTTTATAAATACTGTTTTTTATCCTAAATTTTAGTATACTGCTACATCCGCAAATGAATTACACAAAATAATCTCACAAATTGATGTGACTTCATTTGATCTGTTAGCTCTATTTTATAATAAAAATAATTTTACAATATGACGACCCACATCAACCCACATCAGTTTGTGAGATTGGTTTTATGTATTTCTTTGTAACTAAAGTATTTTCCTAAATGGTTATCTATTACTCCCTTTCAAGTTATTGATATATGAAATCAACAACTATTTAACTCATATGATGCTATTGCTTGCTCAGTACAAATATGTGGCGAAGAAGTATTGCCCCCCAACGATACCTGCAGAGTTTTTTCAGAATTAGAGTGAATACAGAGACATGGGGATTACTCTCCAATACTCAGTTGGATGTAGTCTTCTTCAGATTAATGATTTTAGCCGCCAGTTGATTCAAAGCAGCGGAATTTCTTTTCCTTAGTTTTTTCACCCCCCCACCTGATGTGTGTAATAATGTTTTCTTAATTTCCTCGATACATCCTAGGGAGTTTCAAACAGATCATTCTACTGTTTCACTCAGAGCTCCTAAGCTTGTATGTATGAGATTGCTTCACATGATTTCTCAGTTTATCCCAGAGTTAAATCTCTCTCAAAAGCTACATCAACATATTGATCATGAGGCCTTACCCAATTGTAGTCATAACTAACGCAGAGATTCCACGAAATTAAACTCACAAATCGATGTGACTTCATGTAATACGGTAAATTTTATTTACAATAAAATTAATATTATAATTACTGTAGTATATATAATCTTTTTGTAACTCAAGTTGACTGACTAGTGTGCACGTAATTAAACCCAACTTCTAAAGTAGTATGTATACATGACTTACTTTTAAACTGGTCGAAAACGTGAATGCGTTTTTCACCCTAATTCCAAAGCTGCTGTCGATTAGAGGTACTTGTCATCAAGAAAAACGAGGTGAGTTTGAGCAATTTTATAATAAGTTCACGATCAATTCATTTACCAAACGAATTGAGCAAAACTTGAATTTGACTCAGCCGATCTTTTGGTGGTATTGGTTATCTAAGTCTGCGAGCTACAATTAGCTAACGTTGAATAACTTGCCAAGACTATCAAGAAACATGCAGATTCCTTTCCGCAATCATTAATCAGACTAAAACAAAGAACAAACAGGATTTTACTTGGTTCAGTTCGATCAAGATGGTCTACGTCCACGGCGGGAACAGTCAGGAGCCTTTTATTTTATTTGAGATTACAAGCACATGACTCCCCCTGGCCTCAAGCCTCTCTCTCTCTCTCTGTGTTTACTGATTTCTAGAAGAACTTACAAACGTTTCTTGCTCTCTATTTCTCTCCTGTATTTTTCTCATCCTGATCTCCTTTTATGACTGAATACAACCCGTCCTCTGTTCCACATCAGCAAATTAGTTGGAATCCAGTCTTTTCACTTGACCTGCCAGCTTCTCTTCTTATTTAGACATGTGCTTTATAAAATGGTTTTGACATTCTTCGTAACACTTTGTGGCTTAAAAACATAAAAGATAAGAAAAAAGAGAAAATTTTTTTATAATTTGCATTAATTCTAATATAATCTCACAATTGGATGATGATCATATATAGTAATTGTTAGTTTTTTTTATAAGGGAAATGCTTTATATAGTTATAGAGTATGAAAGCTCCATGCACTCTATTTGAAAAAAAAAATATATGAAAAATTTAGGACCCATTTGAAAAAATTAACTTTTTCATGGTAGATCTTACTTTTTTTTTTAAAATAAAAATAGCACGTGACTTATACGTCCTAAAACTGTATATATCTAGCATTACTCTATTTATAATTGGAGGATACAATTTACAGTATGGGCTCTCTTAGGCGTTGTTTGGATTCAAAAATCATCTCAACTCATCTCATTTAATCCTTACAACTTTTTTAAATTCCTATACAAAATACAATAAACAATTCAACTTTTTCAAATCTTAAAAAAATATATTATAATAATATCTTATTCAACTTTCATTTCATCTCAACTCACTATCCAAACCTCTCCTTAATCTTATGCATTATGTGCATGAGCTCCACGTCCATATATCTATCTTCATATATAATTAAGAATACGTAATTAATATATATATATATATATATATATATATATATATATATACAGTTTCCCTGTGCTTAATGCATGATTTGGGCGCAAATTAATATTCCTAAGCAATAATAGAAATTATATTTACAATTATAGAGTATATATATGTCATGCATTCTTTTCGAAAAAGTAAGTAAATATAGAAATGATATGAAGAATCCACTCTTTTTTTGAAAAAAAAATATATGATATTTACACAATTTATAATTATATCTACCAACGTCAAAGAAATATCGTAGTTTATAACTTAATTCTCAGGGAAGGCATGCAAGAGTTTCCAGGGACGTTAGACGTTCGAGAAAGAAACAGGCATGCCGAACGTGAAACACACGATGCCTGCATGCATGCTAGTGGGAAACAGCAAAAGAGGAAATAATGATTGTGATGAGCTCCTCAATGAAATAGTCAAAGTTAAAAGATATATTTTTATGAATATAAGAAAAATTTAATTTTTAATTATTTTATTCACATAAATTTTTATATTGAAATAATTATTTTTTCATTATATAAGAATAAAATAATATAAGATGAATTTAGTTTTGACTATTCATATCAAATATTCACATTAGATTATCTATTTATTCATTATATAGTAATGAGTAACTAATAATTTAAAAAATATTTAATTTTTTTAATTATTAATTTATTTTATTTTAGCATATTTTACTATTATACCTATTATATATTAATTAATAATTATATTCTAATTAAATTAATATATCACTAACTCAAATTAATATATCAATCCATGAATCCAGACCCCCAAGACATGAACCCAGCCATTGTGATAAAATATGTGATAGAAAGAAAGAGAGATAAATAATTGATAAAATATGTATTTGATGTATGTACATTAACCTTCAAATTTGAAAATTCTTTTGAAAGTAATTGTAACTAAATTTCAATTATTTGGAATTTGGCTAATCCATTGTGATTACATTTTGTACTCTAATAGTTAAATACTCAATAGATTTAGCTTTTAACTAATCCATTGAGGATGCTCGAATTCTCCATTAATTCCACAGGCATGTCAGCATAAGCTAATTTAATTCGGGGAAATACTTTAGAGACAAAAGAATTACACAACACTAAATTCACAAATTGATGTGGTTTGATATAGTATGTCAAATTGTAAAGTTACTTTTATTGCTAACTGATCTCATAAAATTACATCAGTTTGAAAGTTTATTTTGTATTATGTATTTGTGTATGTAGCAGTTCTCATTCTAAAGAGAGGTGCTTTCGTACTAAAGAAATTTTATGAAAATGGATTTAGTCAAATTAGTTTTTAAAATTTTTTTTTATATATATTTTAACGTAAATTTGACATATCACATTAACTTACTTAGTTTTGTATATAATTTATTTTTATTAGAGTTATTTTGTGAAGATAGCATATGCATTTCATTTAAAATAATTAATATTTAATTTTAGACGGTCGGAGGTAATATATATTTACAATTGCCACTAAAATTAAAGTACTTACTATTTCAAATTAAAACAAGTAATTATTGAATTCAAAATTAATAAACACAAGGGATCAAGAATTTGTCACCTTAATTTGCAAATTAAATATTACTCTTAAATTATTTATTTTTGCCACAATGATAGAGATAATTAATTTTGAGAAAAGAAGTGTTACAACAATTACACAAAAAAAAAAAAAAAATTAACAAACTGACATGATTTTTATATGATGAATTAGATTAAATTAGATCTAGAGTGGTGCTATATACTATGCCGCCTCTGATTGCCACCCAGTGCAAATTGCACTTTTTTTTTTTTTTTTACTTTTTTTTTCAAATATTTTTAAACATATTTAAACATTTTTAAAAAATTAAAAATATCAATACACTAATAGTCACTCCCTTAACTATTAAGAAAAAAAATTAAAAAAATTAAATATATAAACTATCAATATGAGGAACAAAATAAAGAGACATATATACTAACATTTCTCTTAAATCTAATGTATGATATCAAATCATACCAATTTATAAACTTATCACTAGCATTTATTTTGTCAGAATAATTGATGATATTGTTTTAGAGTCGTGCTACTCTGCCGCCCAGATTAGCCCGCTCAATCTGATCGCTAGGCCAAATTTAACATTTTATTTTTTTTCTAATTTTTTAATTCACATTTTTTTATCATTTTAAAATATTTTTAAAAAATATAAAAAAAATCAATACACAAATAGTCACTTCCTTAACTATCAAGAGAAAAAAATTAAAAAAATATTAAACTGCATTAGGTATCAAAATGAGGGACAAATGAGTGAAGAAAGGAGCATTTTTCATGTGTTGGTTTTGCTGTCGTCATTATTGACTTCGTAATAACGTATACTTTGGTTCTAATTTCTAAACCCTATTTAAATTTCGTCTCATTAAAACCAATCAGCTTTCACACGTACGATACCGACCTCGATCCTACATGCACACATGACTCTGTCGATCAGGAACATATATTATATATATATATATATATATATATATATATATATGTATATATATATATGCCTCTGATCTCTGAACTGCACCCCATGCCACCTGATCATCTCAAGACGGCCACTGGCCTGCTTCTGAATCTAGATCGATCTTTAGATTTCTGAGACTGATCATCCTGAGAGTGAGATCAGGAGAAGTTTCATTCATTCATTAATCTCATTCATTAGCTTCAGCCAACTTAGCTCCGTTGAAAGAGATTGTACTTTCGTTTCCCCATTAATTTCTTGGAAATCCTGTTTGAATTCAATCTAAGCATCAGCCAGCTTAATAAATATTAATTAGGTCTGTTGAAAGAAACTTTTCTTTGTTTTCCAATTTCAGGAACTACTTTTATACTGATCTTGCATTGTTTAAATTCTGAGATCCTTTGCATACCATATATGCAGTGCACAGAGATGCATCACACAAATAACCAGATGCTTCCCGACCACGATCTCCTCCCGCGAGGCAGCCGCACCTCTGAGTGCTTCGACGACGATGGCCGCCCGAAGCGAGCAGGTAATTAAGGCTTGCATGCAGGCCGGTGTTCGAAATGATCTTTTCTGTCATCGGTTGGTTTGTGCAGGTCCAAACTGGTCCATGCAGAGAATGTGTTTCCTTTTCTATATTTATATATATATATATATATATATATATATATATATATATATATATATATATATAAACAAGTTATAGAAGTTGCAGGGACGGTTTGGAGTGCAAGTGTTTCCATAACAACGGCTGTGGCTAGCCTGGTGTTTCTGTCCTTGGCATGGAGCGTTGCACAACTTGGATGGGTTGCTGGTCCAGCCGTGATCATCTTCTTCTCCCTCGTGACTTACTGCACCTCCGCCTTGCTCTGCGCCTGCTATCGTTCACCTGTCACTGCCAAGAGAAACCATACTTACATGGATGCCATTCGATCCAACTTGGGTAACTTTTTTTCCCAATCAAATTAACAAAGTTCATCATCAATGCATTGTTAATTACAGCTTTGATCTTGGAGTTCAAATTCTCATTTTTTTTCTTTTCTTTTCATGGTTTTAATTTACTACTTTCTAGATGGGGCAAAGGTCAAGATATGCTTGGTGATTCAGTACCTGAACCTTCTTGCAGCAGCCAGCGAGTACACTGTATTTGGAGCCCTAATGATGACGCACGTAGCTAGGTTTGAAATCATGTGTACAATATCTTAATTATCATTTTGATTAATCCTTTATTAACTTAGTGCCTAATTAATTCTGGGACATTTGTGTTGTTTCAATCAAACAGGGATATCAACTGGCTTTCTAAATGTCGCAACGCAGCTGATGCATGTTATGTTAATTCCATGCCATACTTCATTGCTTTCGCCGTTGCTCAAATAGTTCTCTTTCAAATTCCCAAGTTTCCTCAGCTGCGCAGTTTCTCCATTCTGTGTCTTATGATGTTCCTAGTTTATTCAGGAATTGGTCTTGGCCTTGCTATCGCTGAAGTTGCAGGTACGCATGCACATATATACTTCATATAATGTTTTTCTACTTTTGCGCCATCTTTTGCTAAAATACGGCATATTCATCTTGTCAGGCGTGAATGGGATATATCATAGTGACCTAAAATACGGCACTATGACTCGAGCCCAAACGATGTTGAAGATCTTCCAAGCAATCGGGGATATAGCTCGAGCATACGATTTCTCAGCCGTCCTCATTGAAATCGAGGTATATACAATCAGGTCCAAAATATATGAATTCATATATAGCTTTGTTTTTTTACTTGCTTGATTAATTATATCATGTTGATCAACTAATTAACCAAATCATGTAAAACAGGACACAGTTAAATCCCCACCATCAGAAGCCGAGATAATGAAAAAGGCAACTCGACGTAGCCTTACACTCACAACCTTTGTCTCCATGCTTATGGCTGCATGGGTTTTGCTGCTTTTGGAAATAACTCCCCTGTATTCCTCCTTGATGCCTTTTATAAACCATATTGGCTGCTTAACATAGCAAGTGCTGCCATTTTAATCCAATTTGCTGGAGGATACCAAATCTATTTGCAACCCATTTTGGCCATGGCTGAGGAAACCCTAGCAAAGAGATTCCCGGATAATGAATTCATCACCAAAGAGATTAAAATCCCAACAGGCTGCAGCCAGTTTGGTCCCTACAAACTCAACCTCTTCCAACTGGTTTGGAGGACAGTTTTCGTGATCACAACTACTGTGCTATCAATGTTTCTAGCAATCTACCTCGACTTGCTTGAACTCATACAGATTTTGACCTTTTGGCCCATCGCAGTTTACTTCCCGGTGGAGATGTATATAGTGCAAAAGAAGATACCAAAATGGAACAAAAGATGGATTTGCCTTCAAATCCTTAGTCTCGGGTGCCTCATCGTTACCATATCGACAGCTGCTGCCTCTAGTGTTGATCTTTTTAGTCATGTTGAGTCCAATTATTATCCATTCATCAATCCCAAATATTTCTAGCTAGCTAGCTAGGTGGATCAACAAGCTCATTACATTGATGGACGTACGTACGATTCTAGCTATAAATTATAAACGATATTGCTACTATTATTGTTAAATAAAGGTTTTGTTTTTTTTTAGAAAATAATTGTATATAGGGCTTTGTATAAATTTATTATTTATATATGATCAATTCGTATGTACGTTGTTTAATTATTATGAGTATTATTTCGGATTAATGCATCTCAAATGTGGTAATTGAATACACATACATGTATACATACAAACATACATACATAAATACATATATAGAATTAAGAATCTTAATTTGCAAGTGGGTTTTGTCGATTCTGAAGAAATTTATGGGCCTAACTCATCTTATAAAACCAGTTCTACAAGAGGTAATCGTTCATTCCTTATAAACATATACAAGACCTTGTCAACAAGTAATGTGAGATTATTCATCAACATATTCTCTCACGTGCATACCAGTATTTTTCCTGGTCCTAATTGTCACGGAGTAAGTAGTTATCCCATTCTGTGGGTCTCCATTCGTCCTGTGGCAGACTCTGATACCATGAAGAAATTCATGTATGGGCCTAACTCATCTCATAAAACCAGTTTTGCAAGATATGAATGTTTATTCCTTATAAACATGTCCAATACCTTATCCATAAATAATATTAGATTATTACTCAACAGATTCCTAGTAATTAATTGAAGCAAAACGGAGATTGAAATGGAAGTAACAGTAGTATGCTATACCGTATACAACCATTAGAATTCAGTCAATTCAAGAGTAAATGAAACAAATCAAATCTAGTGTTCATTTAATCGTAAATTTATTCCTTCTTTTTGCTTCTTGTTAGAATTCTTGAGACTTAGTAAGAGCTATGGAGAATTCCTCTGTATATTCACTATTTACTTGTCTTTACAATAAAATGGAACGAGTGTATATATACACGTTCAAGAGTGCATGGGTAGAATATTTACTCAATACAGCTAATATTGACAAAATGGAAAGTAGTGCTATAACGGATGGTTTGTCGATATCATCTTTGTGAGTGGAATTCGTCTGGAGGTTGTTGCTATGCAATGCATCATGGCTTGGTCAAAGTCTGCATTTTGTACGACTGCATGTTTTGCATTAAGGACGTGATCCTTTGCATGATCTGCTGCAGGCTCTGTTTTATGAGGTTGTTGCACATCCTTTCCTGCATGGCTTGTATATTGTGAGTGTGGTGCTTTAACAGTCCCCCTCAAGTCAAGCTGTGGGGACCTTAAGCGTAGACTTGAACAAAGTTGTTGGAATATTGCAGATGACAGAGGCTTAGTTAAGGAATCGGCTATTTGATCCTTTCCCGAGATAAAAGCCATAGATAAGGATTTGTTTAACACCCTGTTGCGCACAAAGTGGAAGTCTATTTCCACATGCTTAGTTCTTGCTTGGAAAACTGGGTTGGAAGACAGATATATAGATCCCAAATTGTCACAATATAGAGTCAGTGCAGCAGTAAGATTAATACCGAGATCCCTATATAAGTGTTGAACCCACACAATTTCTGCAGTGCCATTGGCAACTGATTTAAACTTAGCCTCTGTTGAAGACCTTGCAACAGTCGGTTGCTTCTTATATGACCAAGAGATCATTAAGTTTGGACCTAAGAAAATGCAGTAAGCACTGGTTGATTTCTTGTCATCTGGGCATCCAGCCCAGTCTGCATCTGAGAAAGCAGTGATGTTCATTGACAATGATCTTGTGAATTGCAAACCAAGATTGGCGGTATGTTTGAGATACCTCAATATTCTTTTTACTGCCTGCCAATGAGGAAGTTTTGGTGAATGCATATATTGGCAAACCTTATTTACTGCAAATACTAAGTCTGGTCTTGTGAAAGATAAGTATTGGAGTGATCCAACTGCACTCCGATAAAGGGATGGATCTTCAAAAGTGTTGCCACAATGAATGCTCAATTTTTCCAAAGTGGCCATTGCTGTTTTGACATGTTTTGAGGCAGTCGTGTTGGTCTTTTGAAGCAGCTCAGCAATATACTTTTTCTGGGTAAGTATTAAGCCATCATCTGTGTAGGTTGCCTCAATGCCTAGGAAATAATGGAGCTGACCAAGATCTGTAATTGGGAACTCAGACCGTAAAGCATGAGCTAATCCAGTAATACAATCCATACTTAACACAAACAGAGTTGAGCCTTGATGAATTCGAACAAATAGAGATGAATCGACATTGGAAATATTGAAAGCAAGATCAAGTAATTTTTCACTTAACCGAGAATACCATGCACGAGGCGATTATTTGAGGCTATATATAGCCTTGCGAAACTTGCAAACATGAGTAGGGTACTGAGGGTGAGCAAAACCTGATGGATGTGTCATGTAAACTGTCTCAGAGAGGGGGCCGTGTAAGAAAGCATTTTGCACATCATATTGTTGGATGTGCCATTTGTTTGTCACTGCAAGTGAGAGTACCGGTCGAATTGTTGTGGCTTTTACTACTGGACTGAAAGTTTGATCATAATCCAGACCTTCCTGCTGATGAAACCCCTTTGCTACCAACCGTGCTTTTCTTCTTTCAATTGTTCCATCTGCAAATTTCTTTGTTCTAAAAACCCACTTACATGATACAACGTTAGTGGCCTCAGATGCAGGAACTAAATTCCAAGTATTATTGGCTAGAAGAGCGTTAAACTCTTTTGACATAGCTTGCCTCCATTCAGGAAAATTCTGGGTAGTGGAGAAGCATGATGGGTTTTTGGGTATGGTAGAAGAAAAGGAGATGTGGGCAGCATGTGGTGAAGGTGGTGGCCACCGGACAGTGCCATCAGTAAATTGACGTGGTTGGGAAGACTGAGTTTAGGAGCGGGTAACAATGGGTTGTTGTGTTTGTGTCTCGGTTTGCATGTTTGACGCAGGGACTGGTTCGGAGGTTGAAGGTGATGAAGGTTGAAATGATGGTTCGGAGGTGGGCCAAGGATGGATTGGGTTTGATTGTTTTGAAGTTGAACTGTATTAAAAAGAGGGAGAGGTACGGTGTTAAGCTCGATGATGGGCCCGGTTGTTTGTTTGTTGGTTTGTGTAAAGGGAAACGTGGCCTCATCATGTCTAATGTCTTTTGAAATGTAGATTCTTTTGGTGGATATATGGTAGCATATGGAGACTTTGTGGGCTGGGCTAACACCAAGATAAACATATTGCAAAGCCCTATAATCAAATTAGTGGGTGTTATATGGGCGTGTGAGAGGCCAACAAGATGAGCCAAAGACATGGATGTTTGTAAGATCTGGTTCTTTTTTATGAAGTAGGAGAAATGGAGATGATTAATGAAGTGAGGATGGGGGGGTTATATTAATTAATCTGACAGCGTGTTGGAAGGCATATGGCCAAAAGTTTAAAGGAATGGATGCATGTGCAAGTAAAGCCAAACCGGAATCAACAATGTGTTGATGCTTTCTTTCTACGATGTCGTTTTGTGTGTGGGCATGGGGGCGTGTTATTCTGTGAACAATGCCGGAGTTGGAGAGTAAGTCTTTGAATGATCTAAACTCTCCTCCCCAATCAGTTTGGAGTTGTTTAATTTTAGTGTTGAATTATAATTCCACAAATGCCTTGAATTTAATAAAAATGGACAGAGCTTGAGATTTGTTTTGCATTAGAAAAAGCCAAGTAAATCTAGAATAATCATCTACAAAGGATATGTAAAACCGAAAACCATCTTCAGAAACATGAGGAGATGGTCCCCACAAATCACTAAACAAAAGTTGGAAATGTGCAAGAGACTGTGTTTTTCTAGTAGGTGCTGGTATTTTATGATGTTTTGTCATTGCACATGCATTACAAAACTCAATAGAAGAAAGATGATCAAAAGGTAGGCCATGCTGCAGAAGCACATTTTGAACAAGCTTGAATGATGGATGTCCTAGACGTGAGTGCCACAATGAGAGAGATGAGAGTGCACTTGAATGGACTTGAGGTGACTCAGAGAATGTGTAGAGGTCATTATTTGTTGTCCCTTTGAGTAGAAGTGTTCCCGTGGTGCAGTCCTTTACACAGAAATAATCGGAAAAAAAATTGAAAATAAGCATTATTATCAGTGCAAAATTGTTTAACAGAAATTAGATTCTTGGTGAAAAATGGAACACAAAGCATTTTAGATAAGATGAATTTGGATGAAGGTGAAGGAAAAGTGGTTGAACCTGTATGTGTGATTGGCACAGAGGAACCATCACCAACACGTAGTTGATCCGAACTTTGGTATTCATCAGACTGGAGATTAAAGTTGGCAAGGTCACTGGTTATGTGATTTGTGGCTGTCGTGTTAGGGTACCAGGAACCGTCGGTAGCATAAGTTGAGGCAGTGTAATGGGCAGAGGCAGGAGCAACATATGTATATACTTGGTTCAAGCGATAAATGCATGTGAGTGCAATATGACTCATCCTGTTACAAACTTGGCACACGGGGCGAGGTTCAGAAGGACTAGTAGAAAGGGAGTTGGTCAAAGTGTTACCTGAGAAGTTTACAGAACCACGTCCACGATTGTTTTGACGTCCACCTCGATTACGTCCAGAGTTTTGCCTACCACCTGAGAATGAATTTTGTCCACGACCAGAAAACTGACTGCGAGCAATGTAGTTGGCTGATGGTTCCGAGAAGACTGTAGAGTTAAGAGCATGATGTTGCATTCTTGCTTCGTGAGCAAGAAGATGACCCAATAACGAGTCAGTAGATATAGGCTCTAATCTAGTGGTAACTGAAGACACCAGAGAATCATAGTCTGGACCTAGTCCAGCCAAGAGATAGGGTACAAATTCATTTGAGGGCAACGGACGCCCAGCTGCAGCCATGGTATCAGCAAGGGATTTGGCACGTCGAAAATATTCTGAGATAGAGCCAGAACCTTTCTTTAGAGAAGCAAGTTTGAGTTGTGTTTGGATAAGTCTAGCTTGGGAAGAAGAAGCATAAGATGATTCAAGAGACAACCAAACAGCTCGGGCAGAGTTACATCCAACTACTTGGGAAATGAGAGACTCTGATAATGAGGAGATAAGTGCCGACATAACAAGTTGATCTTACTGGAACCATTGTTCAAATTCTGGGTTAGGAGATCCGTTAGGAAGAGTTTCAGGAGGGGAGGGAGAGGTTCCATCAATGTATTTGTATAGTCTTTGGCCTCGGAGGTAGGGAACGATTTGTACCTTCCATAGAAGGTAGTTTTCTGGGGTGAGTTTCACAGAGAGAATGTGTGAGAAGTTGGGTAAGAGAAGGGAGGTTGGAGTATTGGCTGAAACGGTTCCTGAACTAGTTCCTGAAGAATTAGACATAATTGGACGATTAGTCCTTGATATTCTCTGATACCACGTTAGAATTCTTGAGACTTAGTAAGAGCTATGGAGAATTCCTCTGTATATTCACTATTTACTTGTCTTTACAATCAAATGGAATGAGTGTATATATACACGTTCAAGAGTGCATGGGTAGAATATTTACTCAATACAGCTAATACTGACAAAATGGAAAGTAGTGCTATAACGGATGGTTTGTCGATAGCATCTTTGTGAGTGGAATTCATCTGGAGGTTGTTGTTGTGCAGTACATCATGGCTTGGTTAGAGTCTGCATTTTGTACGTCTACATGTTTTGCATTAAGGACGTGATCCTTTGCATGATCTGCTGCAGGCTATGTTATATGAGGTTGTTGCACATCATTTCCTGCATGGCTTGTATATTGTGAGTGTAGTACTTTGACACTTTTCATGACTTATTCCGCCAAAAAAAAAAAAAAACAAATGCATATAGGCAAAACAAACTAAATAAATAAATCCATTAGGAAGAAAGAAGGTGATGATCAGCAAGCTAGCTAGGTATAGTCATGGGCTTATATTATAAGTATATATGGGATTATATTATAGCTAGCTAACTAGTCGATGGAAGAGTTAGGTATTCTCTACCTAGTGATCTTCCAGTGTTTTAATGCTGTTTCGGGGTAGATTCGACGCGTTTCGAACAGTCATGGCTGCGGGCAAGAAAGATAGGTTAGGGTAGGCCAGCCGGGTACTGCTAGATATTCTCAAGTAAGCTTGGTCGGCCTCTGTTTCTTCGACAGCTTGCAGCTGGTATGAATGGGTTGAATTGGTGATAGATGAATTGTACGATTAAGTGCTAGTACTGCATTTTTATATACGAATTCATATTCGATAAAATGTGGTCACGTTATCCAAAGATTAGACATTGTTGTCAGGAAAAGGGCAAAAGGGAAAATGCAAAGCATAAAGGCCAAGCTTTTCCTCTAACAAGTAATTATTAGAGATTTTGGTAGCACATACTAAAATTCAGATGCAACTTTCACGGATTTTTCTCCTTTTTTTTTCCCTTTTTTTGAGAAAAAAGATTAAAAAAAATAGAGTATTTTAGAGGTTTTTATTTAAATTTATCAAGGGATTCTCTACTTTTTTTTGTATCTAATTATTATCTAATCACAATCTAAACACAAAATCTAATATATCTTGTTAACGTCATATTTCGTACGCCTTTGGATCTGGTTTTGACAACTCAAATCTTCAAAACTTGAATATGCGAAAGATAGAAAAAAAGACAATTACGAGAGGGCAGCCTTGAGACGTGACTCTGCATGAGTCCATATCCTTCATACTATTGCCTATTTTTTAATTTTAAACATGATTGTAAATTTTTTTTGTCTTTTTAACTTTATGTATATAATACGTTTATGGTATTGACTATCCATGATCTGGAATAACAACAAAAGAGAACATCTATTTGCTATCATGGTTAGGTTGAATTACTTTAATTGTTATGGACTATGGGACGACCAGCGCCCAGCTTCTTTCTCTCTATATGGAAGAAAATTTAGATTCATTTGTATTCATAGATGAGTTGAAATGGGATGAGATAATTTGTAAATAGTAAAATAAAATATTGTTAAAATATTATTTTTTTAAATATTATTATTATTTTAGAATTTCAAAAAGTTAAATTATTTGTTATATTTTGTGTGAGAATTTGAAAAAATTGTAATGATAAGATAAGATGAATTGAGTTGAGGTGGGTTTTAAATTCAAACAAGATCAAAAGAAACTTGATTATTCTTTACCTTGTTGTGGTGCTGGAAACATCTAATTTCCTATCTTTTTTGTTTTGGGGGGGGGGGGGGGGGGGGGGGGGAAGGAATGCTGAGTGGGGCGGCCAAAGGGTGGGTGGAAGCCGGATCAGAGGAAAGGAAAGGCTAGTTTTATTTCCCTTTTCTTGGAGGAGGGGCTTGGGCTAAGAGTACTAGTAGTGGGCTAACTAAAATCAAATTTTAGCCAAAGAATAACTAAAGTGTAAAATAATGTGTAGTAATGGGCTAGCTAAATGTACAGTAATTTTAGCTTTAGATGAATTGGCTGGCTAAATTTAATGAGCCAAAGGAGGCTAGCCAAATATTACTTTTGATTAAAATATTCCCTTCCCGCTGCTTCTCTCTCCCGCGTAGTAGAAAAAATCCACAAACTTCAGACAATTCTCTTCCTTTCCAACGTAGCTTGAACAAAGCCCGGGATTGCAAAAAAAAAAAAAAAAAAAGCCTCGATGCAGCAAGACATCTTCAATGTTCAACCCCACCTTCCCAGGTAACCAAGGAAAAAGTTCCCTTCGGTGTGATAATCTGTTGCAATTTATTTCCTCTCTTTTACAATTTCTTTCCTTCTCCCCTAATTATTCTATCTATCTATATCCTTTTTGATTGGTTGGTCGGTGTTTCGAGTGGGTTGATGTTGTATTCGTGGGATTGGTGGTGTTTGTGAATGAAGACACACATGATGGAAAAGACTCTTTGTTGGGTAGGTGGTTGCGGTAATAGTGGCTGTGATGGGAAAATCATTTAGCAGAGGATGAAGGAGATGGCTTTCAGTTTTCTCTACCCTTGGGTTGATTTTTATTGTCAACACTATTTGATATGGAAAATAATAACTAAGACTTTATTTCAGTTTTTTTATTTCAGTATTCACCCAAGACTTTTTTTTTGGTAGCCAAGATGCAGTATCACATTTTTTTCTGACCCAAGACTTTTTTATTTCAGTTCTTTCGCATGTGTCTTCTATGTGCTTGTGAAAACGCTCCATAGTTTCGAACATGTGGGAAACTTCTTCTAGAGCAGACTTCTTCTAGAGCAAACTTTGATATACCCTGTTAGATATATCCTATTCTTCTATTTATTGATAGACTTTTCATCAAGTCTTGCTACGGGTCAAGAAAGTAAGAATTTAGTTTCCTTAACCGATAAGCATTGTTCCCACTTCCTTTTATTTTTACTAAAACCGATAAGCATTTTTCCCACTTCATCAAGTCTTGTTACGAGTCGGCTGGCATCATTTTTCAACATTTCCATTTTATAAGAAATTTTGTTAAGTTGTAAATTTTATCAATTCTCACATCTCTTGTTAGGAATGGATCCATCCACTCACCGTGATGCCTACTTCACAAATCTTTTAAACAACAATGACTTTTTTATGAGTACCAGAACTGAGATTAATAGATCTCAACTCTCTCCACCCCGAGTTGAGATTATTGAGGTTGAACCGAGTGGACGAAAGCCACAACAAGGTAATAATTTTACTAGCGAGGAAGATTTGATGCTTGTGGAGGAATGGCTTGAAATTTCATTAGATGCGGTGCAAGAAAAAGATCAAAAGCATACAATGTTATGGAAAATAATTCATAAATATTTTGAGAAAAACGAGAAATTTGACTCTTTACGTAACTACTCATCTCTAATGAATCGGTGGTCAACGATTCAACAAATGGTAAATAAGTTTTGTGGTTACTTGGCACAAGTCGAGAGAATGCATCTAAGTGGTTTTAACGAGCAAGACAAGGTATGTTCTCCACTTTTTATTTCGACTTTTTAACATGCTAGTAATTTATTAAAATACTTGATCTTATGAAGTAACCATGGTGCTTTATATACGTAGATTGGCAAGGCAAATGTCATGTTCCTAGAATTAGAGAAGAAAACTTTTAACTTTGATTATTGTTGGCGGGTGTTGAGATTCCATCCAAAGTGGGTGGAACATATGGACATAGTGAAGCCGAAGAAAAAACCAAGTTCGAATGGTTCGACACCAAATTCAATAAATTTAGGCGAAGATGAGGATTTTCATGCAGTATATTCAAATTTGAATTGACCAATTGGTCATAAAGCAGAAAAAGAGAAAAGAAATGACGGAGTCCAATTCTCTCGGGGTACTAAATGAGATGAAAGAAATTAGAAAGAGTAAAATCGTACTTATGCAAGAAGCATGTGATTATGACAATAAGATGTTGTCTTAGGCAAGAGGAAGTTAGTCTTAGACAATCGGAAGTGAGTCTTAGGGAAGAAGAAGTGCGTATTCAAAAAGAAAATGTACTACTTGAGCAGGAGAAGTTACAAAATGAAGAAAAGAAAGAAGATGAAAGAATTATGGCATTAAATACAAGTACCATGCCTCTAATGCTACAACAATACTATCTTCAACGACAAATGGAAATACTTGCAAGTCGTACTAGGAAAAACTAACTATTATGTATTTTATAGAGTAATATTTTATTTGTGATTTGAACTTATGAGTGTTTTATGTTTGTTGCCTTTTTTGACTCTAATGTTGGTTATGTATTTTATGGAGTAATGTTTTATTTGTGACTTGTTGGTTATGTTTTATGGAGGAAGGTGCTACTTGATGTGTTATATTCACATTTATGTTTGTTAGCTTCTTTAATACAACCATAGAACAAGAACTATAAACTCTAATACAACCATAGACTCTAATACAACCATAAAACAAGAACTATAAACTCTAATACAACCATAAACTTTAATACAACCATAGACTCTAATACAACCATAGACTTTAACTCATTATGAGGCACTATATTGTTGTCGTTAGAGCTCGACGAGATCTGCTTGGAGTTGACAATGAATTTTCCTATCCCTAAGAGCATGATGGCGTTGAATGAACTCGCTAAATTCAGGTGTAGGGCCAGTTGACACAGGATCATGTGTGCTTTCTGCTAACTGATCATATTCGAACTCTTCTTCTTCGTTGTCATCCCGTTCATCTTCAATGATCATATTATATAAAATTACGTATGTCATCATAATATCATTGAGTGTTTTAATGTGAAAAAACCGTGCAGGTTCACGAATTATAGCAAATCGTGCTTGAAGCACACCAAAAGCACGCTTCACATCCTTCCTTACGGACTCTTGGGCTGCAACAAAATATTTTTTCTTGTTTTCTTGAGGAGATGAGATGGTCTTAACAAATGTTGCCCATTGCGGATAAATGACATCAGCAAGATAGTATTCCATTGCATAGTTATGACCATTAATAGTGTAATTAACAGTTGGAGTAAGCCCTTGGGCAAGGTCAGAAAATATAAATGATCTATCAAGCACATTTATATCATTATGAGATCCCGGTAATCCAAAAAAATAATGCCAAATCCATAAACCGTAAGAAGCCACTGCTTCTAAAATAATTGTTGGTTCGGGGATATGATTAGAGTACATACCATGCCAAGCAGTTGGGCAATTCTTCCACTTCCAGTGCATACAATCGATGCTCCCTAACAAACCTGGAAATCCACATTTTTCACCAACTGCGAGCAGTCTAGCAATCTCATCATTGTTGGGTTTCCTTAAGTACTCTTTAGAAAAAATTGAAACAACTGCTTTGACAAACATTTTTAGGCTTCTTAATGTCGTAGTCTCTCCAATCTTCAAATATTCATCCATAAAATCAACCGTGACACCAAATGCAAGCATCCGTAGAGAAGCTGTTATTTTTTGAAGGGAAGAAAAACCAAGCCTTCCAGAATTATCTCGTCTTTGGATAAAATAAGGTTTATGGACTTCTACCGCAGCTTAAATACAAAGAAATAGAGAATGACTCATTCGAAACCTCATTCGAAAATATTTGTGAGGATAGATTGGAGGATCAGCAAAATAGTCACGGAAAAGATTTTGGTGGGCTTGCAATCGATCGCGCCTTATGAATTTACGTGATTTTTTAGAAGAACCACGTGAGCTTGATCCTTTTTCTTCCACAAGTTGTCTCGCTATCTCAAATTATTTGTCAGAATCTGAATCGATAAGTGTCATTTTGTGAAAAAGTGAACGATCATCCATTGAGAGGAAATGAAAAAAAAAAAAAAAAGTTTCACAAGGACACTTGAGTTGAAGTGAATGAAATTGTTAATGAAATATTATATTTTATAGTGGAAGAATATAGTTGTTGGAGAATTATATCCATTAGAAAATATAGCCGTTGGAGAATTATATCTGTTAGAAAATATAACCGTTGGAAAAATATATCCGTTAAAAAATATAGCCGTTGGAGAAATTCAAATTACAATTAGAATTAAAATAAATGAAAAGTTCAAAATCAATATTTTAATAGAATAGTGCATGATTTGTTAAGCCTGTTATTTGATGTTGTTGAAAAGTGGCTAGCTAAATTTGTAAAAGTGGATTCCTTAGTCAAATTTTGGCTAAAGTTTGTTGAGCCCACTACTAGTGCTCTAAGAGCAGTATATTTGATTTTTGAATATAGAGCGCAGACTTGACGTCTCATTGAATCTCCATTCACGTTTCATGAATGAGCAGTGCTACTCCGCCGCCTGAATTGCTAGTTGTTTTTCTAATTTTTTTTATTTACATTTTTTTTAATATATTTAAATATTTTTAAAGAATAAAAAAATATACTAATATACTTAAAATCACTTCTTTCATCATTAAGTTAAATAAAAAATTATTGAACGGTCAAATGGAGAGTAAGTTTTGGGCAACATAGTTTTTTCCATTATAGAATAGATATGGATTGCCACCTACTACACATTATATTTGTGGTCATAATCTCTTTGCGGGCCGGGTGCTTGTTTTCCCTCTTCAAAAGTTTTAAACCTACATTTAAACTTTACATGCACACCAACAACTTCTTTGTTAAGATAATTATACTTATTTTTTATTTAGCGATTAAAGAATTATTTTTTAATAATATAATTTTTTTTAAATATTTAAGAGTATAAAAAATTGAATGAAAAAAATTTTGTTTGCTCTTTTCAAGACTCATCTCGTGCTACTGCTCTAAGATATAATTTAAATATATAAATTCATCTCTATGATAAGTTTAAATGTTTGGGACAAGTAATAATTTCATATAGTATTAGCTAGAGTAGAAATCTTGAGTTCAAACCTTAACTCTTGTACACTCTACCTTATTTAATTAACTATTTTATGTATATATTGGCCCACATATTAAAATAGAGTCTAGCCTACATGTTGAGGGGAGTATTAAGATGTTATTTAAATATATAAGTTTATATCTTCTTATTAGTTTAAGCCACACATGAGGAGAGTGTTAATATAGAAGTTAAAATATATAAATCTATATCTTCACATCATCTAAATCTTTTGGGTAAAGGCGGTCACATGTGACACAACTTGTGAACTCAATAAGAACATGATACAAAATTAACAGATTTAGGTTTCATATAAATGGGAACGGGTCAAAACAAGTTGACTCGTTAATACTTGATTAATAAACGGGTCAATAACAGGTTAAGCCGCTTAACTCGAAATCAACTCTCAATAATTCAGTTAATTAATTTATTTTTTTCAAAATTACAGTTTTATTATTATTGAGTTGTAATATTGATATTTCTCAATAATGCTTATATTTATATTGTTGGGATTGTAATTCTGGACCTATACTCATAATTTTTTATTGTAGGGTTTGTAATGTTTGTTTTATTATAGGTTAAAACTTGAAAAATATTGATATTTTTTGTTAGTAGGTAGTCTTATTATTTTTTAAAGATATTATGGCCACTAATAAATATAGATTTTAACTTTTATGTAAAATTATGTTAATTAGGTCAAATGAGTTATGCGTATTAGTTCAACATATTTACATGAAACGGATTAAAATGAGTCATATCGTGTTGATATACTACTACTTAATTATTAAACAAGTCAAAACAGCTGAATGACTCGTTATTTAAATGGGTTGCACTATGGTTTGAAATTTTGACACATTTAACTTAACAGATTGAATTCGGATTGATCCATATAGTCAAATATTGTTTATAACTTGACACAAAACGAACATAATTTGCAAACATAAATTGCCCCCTACCTACTTTTGGGACTTGTGGAGATTTCATAATCTTTGATATTCTAAAATAAAGGAGAAAAATTCATATTTTTAATACAATAAAAATTGTTTCAACTCTGATATAATCTTTAATATATAACAACTATATAAAAATATTTGCAAAAATCTAAGGCGGGTTTGGAAAAATTAGTAGTGTATAAAGTTATGAGATATAATGTAAATAATATATTTTTGAAAAATTGGGAAAATGGTAAAAAAACTAAAAATCATTGAGAAAATAAGTTAAATTTTCTTGAACAAAAAATATAACTAAATAGTGATAAGTTTGAGTTTGACTCTTGTTCTAATAAAAATCAAACAAAAAGAGATCGACCACCTAATGAATGATGAAAATGATTGAAGTTGAAAATACAATGATTAAAGGGTTCAAAATTAGAGTATAGGGACCAATCTGTTCAAAAGAAAAAACAATGACAATTTTAGTATTTATCCTTTCTTCTAAATCTCAATTATTTTGGTGTCTAAACCCATTACAAAAAAATGGTATTTGTAACGAGAATGATTATTTTTAACGAGAATTGACTTATTTTGATAATAAGTGGTCATTTTCGTAATAAACAACGGATAATAATGTTGATGCCGTGTTTCGTGGCCTGGGCAATTCCACGCTCGGGTGCTCGAGAATCGTTCCTGCAGAGATGGTGAACGGAGAGCTCGAGATCCGTTGTACCTCTGATGCGTAAGTTAGTTTTGGCATTGGTGAAGGAAAGAGAATACCTTAATGAAAAACTTGTAGTGAAGGAGTACATAGAACTTAACCTTTTTATTGATTGTGGGTGATGCCTATTTATACCTATTGGTCTGGCCTTCATGGTAGTGGGGTGTCGCTCGATAGGAGATCGGACACTTATGTTGCCCATCTGTTATGCTATAAGATGTTCAGGTTCGATGGTGACTACTCCTGACATAGGGCATCTCCCGATACGCTCCAAGTACTGGGCCGCATTGAATGCGTCATGTCTTCATCTCTAAGTTTTCTTCTACCTCATTAATGCGGCATGCCTTCCTCTCTGCCATATGTTCGCCATGATTTCCCATCTATTCATCTTCTTTAGTTGGGCCTTTGAAGTATCCATGGCCCGACCCATACCTCATATCTGGTCTAGGGCTCGGGTCCTCTTAGTGTGCTCAGTTTGACCCAGACTTTTTGTTTGTGTTCCTACCCAAGCCCTTTCTCTTGATCCGGCCTCCGACTCAAGCTTTTCTCCTAGGTTGACCCTGGGGATAACTCTCATCACAAACAAATAAGTATTTTTCTTATAGTGCGTACCAATGCTTGTAATAAGATTGATTTGGGTTTAATTTTTGCCATGCTCAATTACCAAATAATCGTAATTTCCAAGGAAGTGTTGTTGGAAGAATGGTGGCGGGGTGGAAGTGGAACGACATGGCATTGAAGCTCTCCCAAAACTTTTTAAAATTATCAAAAAAAATAAAATTTAGAAGTTATTGTTATAAAATATTCTATAAAATTTACGACTAATGGTAGGTACCAAATCCAAATAGACGAGTCTCATTCAGACTTTTTGTCAAAAAATAAATTTCACTAAAATGTAATGCTTTTTTTTACAATTTTTTAAAATGTGGTAAGACGTACGTAACTTGTTTATTTAAAACCTCTACCAATCATTTCTAAAAATTTAATTATTGGTGGGCCCTAAATCGTGACCAAGCAAATAGAAGATTGTGGACAGGAACACAAGCCCATCAGGATCGACAGATTTTCAAGGATCCGTTTGCTCAATACACAGGAAAAGTGAAAGAAATTGATAGCGGTGATCGGCTCGGGAGATTATAACGATCCACGATCTCCGAAGCGAATTAGGAGAATGAGAAATGCTATTTATCTTTTTCCATACCACATCAATAATTTTTTTTTTAATACATTTTGGGAGGAGAGTTTCGAACTCCAGACTTTTATTTTAGAATCTGAAGATTATGCCAATTAGGCCACAGGCCTTTGGCCCATACCACATCAATATGATTTATTATTTTTACTATTCTATTAAAATATATATTTATATATTAATATATGTGGATTTAAATAAAAAGATAAAAATAACAAATAATATATTGACGTGTAATGTAAAAAATGATAAGGAAAATTTTTCTTAAGGGAATGAGAGGGGATAACCTCCAGACTTTCTATCCAATTTGAATGCATTATATTTATTGTAATGGTGCTAACTTAGGCTTCGTTTGGATTCGAAACTCATATCAACTCATCTTATCTCAATACACAGGAAAAGTGAAAGAAATTGATAGCGGTGATTGGCTCGGGAGGAGATTATAACGATCCACGATCTCCGAAGCGAATTAGGAGAATGAGAAATGCTATTTATCTTTTTCCATACAACATCAATATTTTTTTTTTTTTTTGATATATTTGGAAGAGGAGATTTCAAACTCCAGAATTTCATTTTAAAGTCTGGGAGTTATGCCAATCAGGCTACAGGCCTTTGGCCCATACCACATCAATATGATTTATTAGTTTTACTATTCTATTAAAATATATATTTATATATTAATATATATGTATTTAAATAAAAAGTTAAAAATAACAAATAATATACTGACGTGTGATGTAAAAAATGATAAGTAAAATTTTTCTTAAGGGAATGAGAGGGGATAACCTCCAGACTTTCTATCGAATTTGAATGCATTATATTTATTGTAATGGTGCTAACTTAAGCTTCGTTTAGATTCGAAACTTATATCAACTCATATTAACTCATCTTATCTCATTATTATAACTTTTCTAAATTTCTATACAAAATATAATAAATAATTTAACTTTTTAAATCTTAAAATAATAATAATATTAAAAATTATATTTTAATAATATTTTATTTAACCTATCTAAAATCATTTCAATTCATATCTGAATCCAAACGAGACTTTAATCATCGGAGCTATCCTCCGCCACCCAACGCCAACGGCGAAACTCGATTTTGTAAGAAGAAAACTATTCTTTAGAAGACTCTATTAAGCAGAGCAGTAGATTCATTTGGAAATTAGAATGAGCCCCTAATTATTAAACGGAAAAATCTTACTGCAAGCAAGTTCGTGCACCAATTCGTGTACCAATATTAATATATAATACATATGTTTAATGAAATGATGTGAATTAAAGATGAAAATAATTTTTATGATATAAGAGATTTTTTTCTTCTCTCAAAAAAAATTTTTTCATTTTTTTTTAATTAAAAAAATTATCAATATATAATATGATACACGAACTCGCTTATACCTAACAAAACTCTTATTAAACGGGGAAATAAACCAACCGATTTACTTTATTTTTATACCAAAAATGCAATGATCACGAAATGGGCCGCAAATGTTTTTCTTTCTTTATTTTATTTGTAATGGAGTATATGTTCGTGACATCGTGTACATCAACCTTTTTCAGTAAGATAAGATCGAATCTCCATCTGAATAGGGTTTTTTTTATTATTATTATTATTAGAAATATCATATTGCAATCTTTATATATATTAAAAAAAATTATTAAATATAAAAAAAATTATATAAAAATATATTTACAACTGACGTAATTTATATAATCTATTAAATTTATTTTATAATAAAAATAATTTTATAACCTGACGTATTGCATCTAATCATATTAATTTATAAATTTATTTTTATAAAATTTATGTAATTAAAATATTTCTTTATATCAAAAGATGTAGAAATTTGTAGTGCGTTGACCTCAAGGACCATGAGACATTCTTATTTATTTCAACATCAAGAAGGTTGGGTACAAAAGGCTGGTTCATCCTAGCTATTAACATGGTACCTCATGTTACCAAATACCTACCAATATTTATATAAAAACATGGGAAAAAAACAGTCGTCATTTATGGGGGGGCACCACATTGAGGATTGGTTGAGACCAAGTGTGCAGCTGCAGCAGTAGTCTTGGCTCCTTGGTTTGGCATCTCATTGAGCCAGTGACAGTCCTCAAAGGAGCACCCTGTCCCACCTTTTAGCCATTCCACGTCAGCAGGCTCCATATACTTTGGACCCCACGAAGGGGTCCCATCCTCGAACGAATTATGTGTCAATCTCTTCAGATCTGAGCCGTCCAATTTCATCCTGAAGATCTCACCGTACGGTTGATAGTGATGTGGATTCGAGATTGGCTCGGCTGAAACGGAGGCGTAATCTGAAGTAAACGCTATGCTTTTCCCGTCTGGGCTAAAGGTCGGGTGATTCGACCTACCGCCAGACCCGCTCTGAAACAGCTTTTTCAGTCCGGTTCCATTGGGATGGATCAGGTACAATTCGAAGCTCCCACTACCCGGGTTCTCCCGGTCCGATGCGAACGCTATCCAGTCGCCGTCCGGTGACCAACTACACATCGTATCGCTCCAGGGACCCTCCGTCAGCCTGTGGATCGCGACTCGATCTCCATCCACGGCGTCCATTATGTACAGGTTCTTGTGACCCGTACGACCCGAACGGAACACAATCCATTTGCCGTCGGGGGAAGGTGACGGAAAGGCGTTGTTTTTGCCGTCGTTGGTTAACTTTTTGAAACTTGGTTGGGGGCCCTCATCGACGTTGATGGAGATGATATCGACCTCGGTGCTCTCCGAAGCAAAAGTGGGCCCCGTGCTAGTGTACACAACCCCTTTCCCGACCGGGTTCCAGACCGTGGTGAATGCCATTTCGGGATAAACCTGACGCCGGTTGGAACCGTCCCGGTTCACGACATAGACGCCTGGGAAATCGACGTAAGCTATGCGATCACCGCTGGGTGAGAAAGAAGGGAACGAGCCGTCGATTCTGAAGAGGGAGAGCTCGGGTACGGGACTCCGGACGTTCTCGAGCAACAGTTGGGTGCTTGTTCTTCCGTTTCCTATGCCTCTGCACTTGTGGTACCCGATCCGAGTCGAGTCCGGCGAGATGAAGGGGTTGAGGTGGTGAGTCTGGGGCGAGACATGACGAGTTAGCTCCTTGAACTCGTTCTTAATCAGGTCGAGCAGCTCTATGTGACGAAAACTCGAGCTGGGTCTCCTCGTAGCCACAGCAATGAAGTTCTTGTTTCCTGGTGAGGTAGCTGGTGTGAACGCGTGGAGTCCAGGTGGAGTGACTCGCTCAACAACCACTGACTCAATAGAAATCGATCCCTCACTTGGTAAAGTCGCTCTGTAAATACTCCACCACTCATCATCGCCTCTCCTGTGAAAGTATAGAGTCGAATCGTCCACCCAGCACGGCCATCCGCCGTGTTCAACGACCTTAACTCGCCGAGTCCCGTCACGGGTCAAGAAAACATAGATGTCCGTTCTAAGCTCCTCGACATCACCGGCCCAACCCTTTTCACCGTACGATGCAACCGCAGTCCAAAACCCAGACGGCGACACAGCCGGGCTAAAATCAGCCAAACCATTAGGAGTCAGCCTCCGAGTCAAACCCGTTGTCAACTCCGTTGAGTACACCGCAGCCCAACTCGACCTTGGCTTGCCAGGGTCCTCGTGAGTCGACACGTACACCAACAAGTCATCCCCAGTCAAACTCGGTCTATCCTTCATCGAAATCCGATTCTTCCCATCTGCAGAAACCAACAGCGGAACCTGAACCCGATCGTGGACTTCAAGGGCGGACCTTGACCTGCTGCTTACATGAGCACCATGATAAACCTTGTCGTAGTAGATACTCGAGGTCCCGTTCCGTTCCGTCACGTAGATAAGCTGGAGGGAAGTTGGGTCCTGCCGCACCCTGGTTTCAATACCACCTTCTCTGGCCAATAAAGAGAGGATGGAGGATGAGGAAGAAGGGAAGTGGCCGTTGAAATTAACAGATTCGCCGTCGGTAATTCTGAGTTCGTCAGAGATTGAAGGGGGGTCCAGCGCCGGAAGGGAGAAGATGTCGAAGGCATAGTCAGATCTACCGAGCGTAGTGAAGATGATGCTGGAACTGGTCGAAGTCGAGGCGAGATGGTCCGCCGATGAAGCTAAAAGGATCGACAGGAATACGAGCAAGATGCAGAGGGAAAGAACTTTGGGGTTCATCGTTCGGAGACAGACTGAACTAAACGCTAGCTGCAACAAAGTATCATTTCTCTTCTTTCTTTTATTTTTTAGGAATACAAATAGAGCTTGTGGTCCAGGATAAGAGTTGGGTCCCACTTTCAGAACACGCGTCATCCTGTAAGGTTACGAGGGATACGTCAATTTTTGTCCATTGGATGGGGAATCATCTAGTTTGGTTTGGACATTTTAGTCCATAAATTAAACAAATTTATGGAGATAGGGCCTGGATTTTATAAGCCAACAAAATGTTGCCATGTCAATGATTAGATCAAGTAATTTTCTTTTGTATTATTCCATATCTTTTGGATGGAGAAATTTTATGTCCGGTTTATATTTATAATTCCTCCCAATTCATCATAATTTATCTTATTATTATTCATTATTATTTATTAACTTTAACTCACAAATCTTACTATTATTCACAACTTATCTTACTATTAATTACAACTCATCTTAACTCATCTTAACTCATCTTTGAATCCAAACGACACCTTAGTCATCATCTCTACAGTATATTTATTTTAATTTTAGATTTTTTTCTTAATAAATATATTATATAAGAATATAAGTAGAAGAAATTAATTAATTTAATAAAAACTAAATAAAAAATTAAAATAAATATAGTATACGGTGTAGACTATTAATAAGAAAGTCCTTTTCAATGTATCTTGCCTTCCCACACCTTTGATTCCTTTCCCACATTTTTTTCAACAAAACACACACGCTCTCCAACCTCCAAAAGAAAAAACTATGTTATCTTCTCTTTTGGGAAACATGACCTCTCAAATCGTCCATATCCTCCTCTATGAAATATAAAGAAAAATAGTCAAAAGTTCTTATTATCTATTATATTTATATTTTACATTTAGCTACAACAAATCTTCTGCATGTAGAGATTATTGTTCATTTCTCTAAATAATTTTTTTATTATTTTTCTCTTATTTTATCCTCTTTCATTTTTATCTTATTTCCATTTTAATCTTTTATTACTTTTGCACATGCCCCATTCTTTTATCTCTCATTTACTCTCTAACACTATGTTTATAGTTCTTTCAACTTTTATACATGCAGAAATTTTGTTATTGTTAATAATAAAGATAGGTAATTTTTTATCGTTTTACTCTTTTTTAAGTAATTTAAAATATTACATTATACATAAAGAAATATTACAAATATTAAAATATATGGTGTATAGAGAAATATTTTGAAGAGAAATTTTATTTGCAGTATTCACTTGGCGACTGTATGTGCAGGCCATTTATTAAATCAGAAAAAACAGCATTTTAAGAGAGATAAGTTTGTAATTTTAAAAAAATTTAAAGATAAAATTGTCTAAACTTGTATTGCAGTCTCCAAAGAGAGACTGTACCTAGTATTGCTCTATTTGAAATATATGATATGTAGATAATATAATATTTGAAATAAATAAAAAAGATTAAAAAATATAATATTTAAATGATATAAATAAAAAATAGATAAATTGATATATGACATATTATAAAAATTAGAATGTAAAATAGAAAAAATAGATTTTAATAATGTATTTTAAAGAATATAATAAAGAAGATATTGAGAATGCTCTTTATAAATCTAATTTATCTTTTTGTTTATTTTTCTCGATTTTTTCTATTCGATAAAAAAATAATTAGATGTTCGAGCATCAAAGTGATGCAAGCGCACCACCAACATATTTAGAAACAACATTCCAAATGGAACAGCATGTGAGTTACACGTAGTGGTGAAAGCTATGCGTGTTTCTCACACGCCTTTGAACATGAACGCTTGTAAATTGTACACGTATTGTTTCACTCGACTCCTCATTCGTATTATCTTTCGTAAACAACCTTTGCCGCCCTCTACCGCCGGCGCGTGACCGCTATGCCCCAATACATATGACACTGGTGAATTACAAGTTTTTGATTGAGATAAAATAAGATAAAATATTTTATTAAAATTTATATAAAATATTATTTTAATATTATTTTTTAATATTATTTTTATTTTAAAATTTAAAAAAATTAAATTATTTATTATATTTTATATAGAAATTTAAAAAATTTATAATAATTATATTAAATGAGATAAAATAGTTTCATTTTATATAACCAAACTGGCAACTCTAAATATCTGATTATGTTGGCGCTTTCATTGAACTAGGAGATCAAAATAATGAATTGAGAATCTCCAACAAAAGAATTAAAATGGTTGCTTGCATTGTCCCCCGATTGTAGCCTTTGACGACAAGCTTCGTTTGTTTTTATAGATGAGATGAATTTTTTTTTAAATATATGTGAATGTGTTGAGATATATGAGTTGAAATGAGATGAGATAATTTTGTTAAAATGTGTGTTTTTGTTTATAGAAATGAGATGAAAAGATTTTGACTTTTTTTTTTTTTAGTGTTTGATAAAGAAGAAAAATTGGGACCCACTAATATAAGCTCTCACATATGAGACAAATGGTATTTAAATACTCAAGGATACGAGTGTCAATTCAACCAATGAGAGATGACCCGTACGAGACATGCAGATAGCGAATAGCTGAAAGCACGTTCTCCACTAGTAGGTTTTGCTGTCGAAAGATGAACATGAGAGAGAGAAAGGAAAGGCTCCACTGATAGCTTTTTGTATATAGTATAATTAATGAATAGTAATAAAATAATTAAAGATGAAATGAGATAAAAAAAAAATGAGTGTTTGTTTTCAGAGAGTATCTGACTGTACAAAACTTGAAAAAGTTTTTACAGTTTTGTGTTTCAAAGTTTCGTTTGTTTTCGTATATGAGATGAGATGAACTGAGATAAAAGTTAAAAGTTGAATAAAATATTGTTATAATATATTTTTTTAATATTATTTTTATTTTAGAATTTGAAAAAGTTAAATTATTTATTTTATTTTGTGTGAAAACTTAAAAAAATTATATTAATTATATAAGGTGAAATAAGTTATGAAAGTAAAAGAGGGCCTAAACCATTAATCCATTGCCCTTTTTATTTTTCTGTTTAACTGTTGCAAGCATTATAAGGGGTCGTTTGTTCGAAGTACCTCACCCTCTTCTCTATAGACTATACCAATGTTTTGAATACTGTACCGGATGGCGTTCCGGTCAAGGCACTGGAACGAAATATTTCGATATTGGTACCGTTTCGTGTACCGTTTCGAAATAGTCGATATATGAATAAATTATATATATAAATATATATAACAATTATATTCTAAAATAATAGTTTATATATGAATAAATTATATATAAATACATACATATATATAAATTATAAATAGTCTAGTCTAAATTGTGGGTTAAAAAATGAACTTGTAATTTGAAAAAATGAGAAAAAAAAATGAAGGCCGAAATATCGGCCGGTACAGGCCGAAATTTAGGCCGAAACGATCGGTATTTAAGCCTGTACGAAATACAGGTAGTATCTGTACCGGCCCAATGGCCAGTATGGAAAATATCAACCGAACCGGCCGGTACAAAACGATTTTTAAAACTTTGGACTATACCTCTTGCTTTTAATTCAATGCAATTTGCTTATTAAAAGAATATTCATTTGGCATAAAGCATTGAACTGATTAGTACTCAATATTTAATAAGGAAAATGTTAGAATTTTATTTGAGTTTGTTTCTTCATTTTGATGGTTTATATATTTATTTATTTATTTTTTTAACTTAATAATTAAGAAAATAACTTTTAATATATTGATGTATTTTTTTTAAATATTTAAATATGTTAAAAAATATAAAAAAAGTTAAAATATAAATTTGTAGTAGGCAGCACGCCAACTATGTTTACTGAACGCAGCATAGCATGACTCATTTAATAATAAATAGACTTGAAGTATGAATTGATTATATTCGGCCTCCTAGCAGTAGGAAATCAAATAGGAAAATAATCTTACTATTCATTTTATATTTGATTTTTTATTTTACTTAGTTTTGTTTGGTACATAAACTCATCTCAACTCATCTCAACTCATTATTATAAATTTTTTTAAATCTCAACACAAAATATAATAAACAATTCAACTTTTTTAAATTTTAAAATAATAATAATATTAAAAAATAATATTCTAATAATATTTTATCATCTCAACTCAACTCAACTCAGTTCAACATCCAAACGCAGTCTTAATGATTAAGAAAGTGACTATTAGTAAAATTATATATATTTTTTTAATTTTTTTAATAGTTAAGGATGTTAAAAAAATATTTAAAAAAATAATAAAAAAAATTAAAAATTAAAAATAAACTATAAATAATAAATAGATAATAATAAAATAAAAACTCTATCACTACCCAATCAAATAACCATGCCAATATGCTCTTCTTTCAACGGTGCATTGCATAGCATTAATTGCTTCATAGTAAAAACAGTTTTAACCTATTTTGGGTTTTGCATGCAGCATGTCCCTCAAGGCCATATATGTCTCTGTTTTCCGGTTGGTTTGGAGGACAAATCTTGTGATCACAACCATTATGATATCGATGGTCCTATATGCACTTCTTTTAAGGACGTGGTTGGACTTCTTGGGGCCTTAATTTGGGTCCTGTACGAAGCTTACTTCGTAAGAAACACCTGGTCAACTGTCAACCATAATTCCCATTTGCATCAACCTTCTCCTTCTCCCTCTCCCTCTCCCTGTTTAGAGACGAAGAAGAGCTCTCATGGTGGATAAAGACAACCCACCTTAATGGGTTCCCCTTTTGAGCCTTAATTATCATAGACCATGGAAGACCCATTCGTACTTTCACGCTTGTAGTTCTCCATTTCCTTTCTAGCTTTTGCTCCTCTTTCGATCTTTTCGTTCAATCAAAATCCATTTCTTACTTCTTCTTTGAATATTTCCAAGTTCAAACTTCTGATCACTGAATTCAACGACGTAGTTTGATCGCCTCCCACGATCTCACTCTCTTCAGTACTCTTCTGCTCACTATAATCACCAGCGTACAATCATGGCTTCAAAGAGTTCTGGTTCTTACTTCCCACTTCAAACCCTTTAAAGCTTGAAACCTTCATTATTTCAATCTTTCGTATTGTTGTTGTTTTCTTTGAATTATTTACTTGGGTTCTCAACTTTTTGGTCTTAATCATATTCTCTGTGCTGTTCCCCGAATTCCCACGATGAGTTTCTTGAGGCCCTCTGCATTGTACCAGTTCCTTATCGCCTCCCCTTCGCTCCGTTGGATGCCGTGCCAGAGTTGGGGGTTTCTCCGGTGGCCGGGGCTTGATGGGTTCCTGAGGCTTTTGGTGGTGGTGCTTTTATGGTCCACGTTTTCGGAGATTCGGCACATACCCTCCTCTTCTATGTACCCAACTCTCCGTGTTGGTGACAGGATCATTGTTGAAAAGGTAAAGTTTTGACTTTTATGCATCTGCATCGGTTTAATTATAATGGCCATTACCACAAATGGTTCGGAGGTTTTGCATTATCCGCTGTATGAGTATAGAGATCAGCATATTGTTAGGAGTCAGTGCTAGGTTATTCCACTTTGGAGGGCCATATTGATATCTAATCTTCTTTCTTTGACGATTTTGGCTTATATAGCCAAACTTGGATGATTTCACTCTTTATACGAAAGTTTTCTTGTTAATTTTGATCTGCCTCTGTAACTCTGTTACCCTTGTCAGGAGTTCCTCATCAGATTTAGTTGTTGACTACTTTGGTTCTGTTGGTTGATGCTACCACTTGTAGCCCTAGCTTTCATGTATATTTGTACTGATTTGGAAATTTCAGTTTGGTCCAGCGTCTACAAGGACTCACTGAAAATTTTGAGGTTATATAATTGCTTTAAAATGTTCCCACTTGTGTCAAGACATAGTAATGCAAGTCGCGCTGGAAGAGCTAAGGTTCTTCTTTAGTTTTTCAATGTATGCTTCACTCTACCTAAAACTGTTGTCGTACTGTCGAATCATATGCAATGCTGATGGCAGTAGGTGGAAATCTCTATTAAACAGTCTGATAAATGTTATAAATGAAAAGCTTGCTTGTGTTTCAAGTTTAGGCAAGCCTGATGGTGGCCACTCTTTTGAGTTTACAGATGGGGGCAGCCGCCCCACACGAGAGTTTATGATCGTTCTATGAACGCCTGTACCCAACTATGATTGCAGAAATTTTTTTCGCAGTCTTTAAGTTGGTCATTTAATTTGATCCATATACTTTCTATGGCATCATTGTATATAAGAAACTATTGGGGGTAGTCTGGTCACTTATAGTAGGCTTGTGAATTCTGTGAGTTTTTTTCTTTGTTATTAGTTTAGGAGTGAGTTTGTTCTCTTATAAACTTCTTGTGTACTAGGGTTGTGCCCCTTTCCACTTTTTAATCAGATTACAGTTGTCAAAAAACGGTTTAGGTTTAGGAGTGTCAGTCAAAGTCAAGCAGTTAATGGAAGTGTTATATGAAATTCAATTAAGGCCAACAGAGTAAGAAAAACAGTTTCACAATTCTTTTGATGTTCATACGAGTCTGTCTATGGCTAAATGACTTGTCGGAATTCTTGCGTTTTTCACTTTGGCTGAATTTGAAAGCACCTACCATCTATAAATTCTTATATTTGTTATGCTTGAAGCTTTTGCCAATGTTGGCAATTGATTATTTCACCTTTGAAAACTTAACTCTTCCAAAGATTTTGTGTTAGGACTCCACTGTTAGTTGACTGTTTGATGATTCATTACCTATTTGAAATATGTGGGCCTTGCCAAGAATGGCTTGGCATATCTTAGGCAGTTTTTCCCTCAATGATATTCGTCTCTTTTTCACTTGAGGCTCCAAGGAAATACCGGCAGTGGTTGGAGGCAAAGGGCCTTGAGAATTTTTTAGATATACTGTCACACCTCAAGTTTGTTCTAAAGGGAGTTTTTCTCTCATAGTATTTCTGTCTTCCATGATCCATGACTACAGAAACTCCTTTTGAGGTCTTTATTCGAGGTTGATTTCCGGCTATATATGTCTTGGAGTGATCGTTCTTTTCATTCTTTTTCCTGATAGTATATCTTGCACAGTCTTTTAGATTGTTATCGAGGAAATTTGAAGGATATGTTGTACGAGTGGAAAAATAGTGTCACTGGAATGGTCAGTGGCTACATTCTTGCAGCTCTTTTCTGAAAAGATGAGAGAAGTTTGTTAGGTGATGACAATGGATACCCATTAAGGATTGTTTGTTTGGATACCCATAAAGACATGTTTGGGTATCAGCAAATTGAGGTTTCACAGAAACACATGCTTATTCAATGATGCATATGCAATTGATCTTCCTTTATAAGCTTTTGAGCATGGGTCTTCTCCTATGTCTTGTACTCCAATTGTTGAATTTCCATTGAAAAACTGGAGTAAGCAGAACCCATCATTAATCATAGTGTTAAAGAAAAAAAAACTAGAAGTCTGTTGATAAATACTATGATCATGAATAACAGTAATGATTAAATGGCTGTTCATTTTCATTTTTTTCATCACTTAAAACTGTTCAGCACCTTTACTAAGATTATGGTCACTTGATAACTTCTTCAGGCCACATATTACATTCGAAGTCCTGCTATGCACGACATTGTAACATTCAAAGATCCAACACAGGTCTGTAAATATATTGAACAAAAGAGCTACATTCCCCTGCTTTCTGGTTAACTTTTCAGTTAAGTTCAATTACAGTCTTGGTTTTGTCTGTAGCATTCTGGAGAAGAGCAAGGTGTTTTCATAAAGAGAATTGTTGCAAAAGCAGGAGACTTGGTTCAGGTAGAATCGCTCTGTAGAACCCTCTTACTCCAAATTATGCTTGAATTGTTGCAAAAGCAGGCCCTTGCATTTTTGTTCTTAGGTAGTTATGGGGTAATCCAGATTAACCACAGATGCCTTTGGTCACTCTTTACTCAATGAGATTGATCGCTTTTTGTGCATACTTTGTGCATTGCTGAATAGTCAACTGGACAATGGACTTCCCATTATGTTTATCATTCAACATATTGAATATAACCAAAGGAAGCAATACTAATGTCCTGTTCCTAAAACCTTGCAGGTCAATCATGGGTGGCTCTATGTCAATGGAATTGCTCAAAAGGAAGATTTTATTTCAGGGTGCCCAACATACAAATCAAACTTAACAGTATGCTCCCTACCGCTATCCGTTATTGCTGTGTTTTCATTTTACTTGCAGTCTTTCCGGCATCTTGCTATGCCAGCAGAACCAGGGGTGGAACTAGTAATCAGTCATGAAGGGCCGAGTAACTGATGGGAATTAAACTTAAATATTTTAAAATAAAACTATTTTATACTAATGTTGTCTGAAGAAAGACTCTTTCTCAAACATGATTTGAATGTATATCATGATTAATCTGTTGGGAGAAAATAGATTATATGGTGAGCTAGCTCAGCTAACATAATATCTTTTTACTGAACAAATCCAAAGGACTTGAGAGATTGAACCCACCTATACCAGGGCTAACAAAACAGAGAATTTACTCCTATGTCTAGTCCACGATTCCATGGGCCTAATGGGCCCCAACCAATGTCAGTATATTACATAATGAATGGGCCTTCTTCCTATAGAATGCTTATTGTTACCAATAAAAATAGCATCTATAGGAGTTTTCATATCTTGGTTGGGCCTCTTGATTGGCCCATGAATTGAAGAAAAGAAAAGATGCTGGCTATTTGGGTTCTTCATAGGTTTCGGATGGTGCATAAAATGCCGGGTCAGCCCGGATGTGTTTTTTCTTCACTTGGGCACAATATATAAGTTTTTTCCTTTTGTTGCTGAATAAGAAAAGGGTAGGAAGGTGAATTCAGATTCGGACTTGAAACCATGACCTAGTATATGCCAAACCACTTGGGAGTAATCATAGGACGATCGAGCCACCATCCTTGGTGTTGGTTGCTTGATACCTAATTTTACCTATTTTGGGTTTTGCAGTGTGTGCCTCAAGGTCATGTCTACGTGCTGGGTGACAACCGGAACAACAGTTATGACTCTCATGTTTGGTTAGTATTTTTCAGTCCTTGACTTATTTCACCTTAGAATTCTCAGAAGGAAAACGTGTTTTTCCATGGGAGTTCCCTCTTGGATGCTCTGATATTTTTATTTAGATATGTTGGTGTCAAAGTTAAGCTTTTTCATTATCTTTATAATTTGATTGATTCATGTCTGATTGATGTACAGGGGCCCCCTTCCCATGAAAAACATTCTTGGAAGATATGTTATGTGTTGTTACAGACCTTCAAACAATTGACTCAGCAATGATGGAAGAAGAGCTAGAGCGATTTGAATTTTAAACACACTCAGACTTTGGCAGATTAGAGTGGGACATTATTAGAAGGCGATTGAATCTATTATATTATATATATATACTGTTTTTAAAGAGGGCGAGACCCCATAAGTCTTATTAAGAAACCCTCACCTGTGGCGGAGGAAAACTATGTTTACGTTCAAAGTACTTTTGGGGGTGCAAATCATCTCTAGTCCAAGGGGTACAAACTATACCATCCCTTTGCTATATACTAATTCCATGATCATTTACAAGGTATAAATGGTAATCATCCCGCTTTGTCCAAAATCATAGCATGCACCTTGTGTCTCTCGGGGTAACTAATGTTACGTACTTGGAGTTCACTGCGATTGTGTTTTCACTTGCTAATTCCAGGCTATTGAAGTTAGTTTCTTTAGCCATTTATATGTTAGCAATTATGTTAAACTTTGATTTAAAACGAAGGAAATTATATTTTTCACCCACAGATACCACCCATTTTTTTAATTTTGCACCTTAAAACTACAAAAGGTTTCAATTTGCACCATCAACTCCCAATAAGTTTCCCTTAGCCATTTTTATTACTTGACCGATAAGATTGTGCTGTGTCAAATTCTCTCTCTTCCATCTTTAAGGGCCACATCTTATTTGAGGATTAAACAATGTAGGTAGTTTAAGACGTAAAATTAAACGGGTTTTGCTATATATCAGTCATTATTTATCTTCATATCTGATAGTTTTTTTTTTTTTTCATAGGATGTAGGGTTTGGGGGTGAATAGTGGCAAATGAGAGAGAATTATTCTTAAAAGATTACATGATTTGAAGCTGCTAGTGCAGAGGGTAAAAAGTGAAATGATGTGATTTATCTTGAGCATATGCATGGTTAATTTGTCTCTGGCTATGCCTAAGAAACGCACCAAAATAGTGGGGTTTTCCAGACTTTTCTGAACCCATCAACCTGATAGTACATGATAGAGAATGGTATCCAGCATCTATCCTTAATTTGTTTTTGGTTCAATTTGAGAATACTAGTTATGATTTTCCACCTAAAATCTGAATGACCAAAGCTTGTTGGAGTCACCAAAATTCTCAGCAAGTTGGATGGGGATGACAAGCTGATGAATTGGATGGTTTTGAAGTGTCCTGGATTGCATCTTTTGCAGTGGTGTCATCTCCATCAGTTAGGCACAAATGGTTTTACCACTACTTATTTGGAAAGTAAATGATATGAACCCATGAGAATGAAATCTCAGCTCTTGCTAGACTCGTCCTAAGTAGATTGCACTAATCTTTGCATTGCTTCCTTGCACTTCTTAGCTCTCAATCTTATGATTGCCCTATCTGAAACTTGTAAACGATTTTTAAGACTTGGTCCAACTTGGTATCCATCAATAATCCTGCAAAATTGGTTGGAATATGCATTAAGCTCTCTTAGATTGTGTTTGTTAAGTGAAGTAGTCTGACAAAAAATTCATTACTATTAAAAAAACTATTCACTACTTTTTCACTATTATTCACATATCATCACAATATCCAAACGTAGCCTTAGCCAGGAACGTGAAAAATGGAGGCAGACCTGTCTCCACCCACCCACAGAAGCATGAGACCCTTCTATAACTTCTTTATAACTTTCCCAGTACTACGCTTTGCATGCGCGCACTCTGGAAGGTATGAGGTGATGTATGCCAACAATGCAGACAAAAATTTCTTGCAAAAGTCTCCGTTGAAACGTGAAAAAAGGGTTGTAGCTAGCTATGAGTTGCAGAAACGAAAAGAAGCAAGAAAATATCTTCTACTGATCCATGAGATTTTATCTGACGACACCTAATATTGATAGATGAGTTAAATCTTTCATGGATATGCTTTTGAGCTGTTCAGTTTTGCCTACCTAGTTGGATGGATGATCATGCCGAAGATCTTTGTATAAAAAATATGGGAAAGCTCCATTCAAGTAAATCCACATGCATGACTATATTCTTTCTATAATATGGGATCATCCCATTCAAGTTTGAAGAAATGAAATCCCCCCATCATGTGACTCCAATTGTTTGAAAATTCTCGTTTCCCAACAGTTTTGGAATGTTGTGATATTAGTTCCATGTGTTCAGTTGGTGAATTAGGCTACATTTGATTCTCAAACTCAGCTGAGCTTGGTTGAGGTTAATCTAACTTTAAGTTAAGTCTAACATCTAAACACTTAACTTTCAAATTACTAAACTCATTCCAACTCAAAACCTTCTTACATGTGAGACTCACAATATTTTTCAACTTAAAACATCTTTATACGTGAGGCTTATAACCTTTTTCAATTTTCTATAAAAAGTATAAAACTCATCTTAACATCTAAACACACCTTTAAACTAAGTTTAGATGAGTCCCACATAACTTCATCCACCACTCAACTCACTACTATTCATAAAGAACTCAACTTAACTGAGTTCAATTCAATATCCAAACACAATCTTACTCTTTCGTTATGACATATAGGTTGGGTCTAATAAAAGAGGAGAAATATTTTAGCCACAAAGAGATTATATAAAAATAATTCTACAAACTGATATGGCCTGATGTGATTTATGAAATTATAACATTATTTTTATTATAAAATATATCTAACAGATCACATAAAATTATACTAATTTATGAAATTACTTTTAGTTACAATTTAGTACCAAACAGAAATAGACTTGATAATGGGCTTTCTTCATGAGTGAGGAACTGAAGTAGGGCCCAAGGCCGGCCAAAAAAATAAAAGTCAAAATATAATGATGCAAACTGCAAAGACAAAACACCAACATTGTTGTGGTTACAAAAACATATGTAGGAGGAGACACGTGGTGGATGTGTTGACTCGTGAGTCATGACTCGAGCAGAGCCAGTTCGCCGCATGAACACGTGAGTCAACCCGGAGAATAAAGAATTCCGGCTTAGTCTAGCATGTCGTCAACCACACGTCTACTTTAATATCTTCTTCTTCTTCTTTTTATCAATTTTTAAAGATATTATATCTAATTTATTTATTCACACTTCAACTCATCTTCTCTCTTTTAAAAGTAATGTTATATATAGTTATAAAATATAAAAATATCACATATTCATTTTAAAAAAGAGTGAGATATACTATTAAAAAATTAATTTTTTTTATATCGGTCATGTATTTATTTATTTTTTCAAAATGATTATACGGCACTTGTGCACTTACGACTACAACTATCATTTCTTTTCTTTTAATGATCTAATATACTACTGATAGTATTTTTTTTTTTTTATCAAAATGAATCTATTCTTATCATAAATAGCTATTTTTCTCATAAATAATTATTTTTCTTATAGTATAAGGCTTGTTAAATAAGAGAAATTATATTTGCAAACGTGGAATGTGCAAACGCTGTGTAATTTTTTTGAAAAAAAAAAAGTAAATATAAGACTCACATAAAAAAAAACTAATTTTTAATAGTGAATTCTACTCTTTTTCAAAACATTTATACGATGTTTACGTACTTTTTAGCATAACTTGTTAAATAAAAGGAAAGATAATTCAATTATGTAAGGGAAGATCTTATTGATCAATTAAACGTGAAGAAGATGATAAAAACAAGAGCTGAATTCCTCCCTACTTTGCTTTGAGTTCAATTTGACTTAAAACTTTCTTCATAAAATATTCGACATCCAAATTTTTTTTAAAAAAATTCAATTATAATAATTTCAAAACATCTCAATCTTGTATTATTCAAATACAAGATCGATCGTTATCGTGGATTTATCATTTTTCAATCAAATTAATTAAGAAATTGCATTTCTAAGTGAATTTCTCAATCAATCATGGATTCCATTCAATCTAAAATCAAATTATTAATTAAACAAGTTGCATTACTTTATTACCAAAGAAGCATCGTACAACAACTAGCTAGTAATATGAACAAAGTTCGTTGCTATCAAAAGAGTGTGACAATACGTATTGATAAGACAAGTCCCATTCATTTCTTCCTATCATGTGAGATATATGCGGCAAAAATGCGCCATATTATATGGTTGACTGCTTGGTCGTATTATTCACTTTCTTTTATTTTGAAGCGTGTTCGTCCTCCTATGTGGGTCCCACGACAATGTCTAGTACTTGACTGTATCTTTACCATTCAATGAGGACCAAAATTTTGGACGGCCCTGATTATTTACTCATTTCTTTTTATATATATTTTGTGTGTACGTATAATAATAGAGAAAATGCTAAAAGCCATATATATATATATATATATATATATAAACACACGCTATATATATATGTGTGTGCGCGCGCGCTTTAATTAGTATATATATGACGATGTGGTATAGCTCATTAACTTTAGAATTTTTCTTTTAAAAATATGAAACATAATCCAAGTATAATAAAATGTGCCACAATTTACATAATGAGAAAAAAGTGAGATAGGATCGAACGTAATTTATAGCATTACTCTAAGATTAATGTAAGGTATAAGTGCATGTTGTTTGAACTTTTCTCTAGCTCTTTCGATTAACAATATTACTCTTTTTGAGATGGATATTATAGGAATTATATATATTAGTAAGATGTTTTACAACTTGAGCAAGGATTCTCATTCATGTATTGTCTTTAACTTGCTACCAAACACATTTAAAATCATATTCATGCATGTGATTCCATTACAATTGGGACCTTAAAAGTCGAAGTTATAAGAATTTAATATTTATCAGTTTAAGACAATCTTGAGATGATGTACGTTAGTAGCTTTAGGGTTTGCGTTTGGGAAATGCTTTGCCACTACAAGATTTATTATTTTTGTTGAATGATAACTGCTTTAGTCACAAAGAGATTTTACAAAAATAAACATTCAAATTTACGTGATTTTATGTGGCATGTCAGATTGTAAAGTTACTTTTATTATAAAGTAGATCTAACATATCGTGTTAAACTATGTTAGTTTGTAGATTCACTTTTATGAAATTTTTTTATGGCTGTAGCATTAATTCTCTTGTTAATTATCTTTTAAGAAATCAATTAGAGAGATTATCACAAATCCCAAAATATTGCATGCAAACTCAAAATATATATTAATGAAGGTGTATGACTTTCCACTCTTTTGTGCTTGTTTTTTTATCATTATATTTTGCCCTCATCTTTTCTTTTTTCACTTTTTTCTTTTTCCAAAAAAAAGGTAAAATATTGGATTATTATTTTCTCAAAAGTCAATTACATTATTGAGCATTTAGGGCATGATCTATTTCAGCTCATTTGAAAAAGTTCTTTTGGATTACAATGGTTCCTTAATTTGCATAACTATGAGATCATGGTTAGAGAAGCTTTAGACCCAAGAAAAGACAGATAGGATCGAAGAAAATGTGGTTGGTGAGGCTATAAATTTGACTATTTAACTATGGCATTGCCTACTTATTGAATGATTCTAATAATCAATCATATATATATATATATATATATACATATATATATCATGTCTACATTACTTATAAGGTCTAACATTGATACAAGCAAAAGGCACTACTTTTTTGCATCAAAGTCAACAAAATTCTAGCTTAGCTAGGCAGGGGCCATGAAAGTGTTGATTTTTGCAATGAAATAATAGAGGAGCAGAAGGGGGGGGGCCCTTCTCAACGCGTACCAATTTGTTTGATTTTCAGTTTAGTCTTCTTCAAAGTAGACAACAATCTCCTTGTCCAGAGAAAAATAATGGCTAGCTAACAAATCTCCATTCAAATCTTCACCAACATGCATATGCTTCTGCCATATCATGAACTTATAATTAATTGATGTAATTAAATTGAATTCAATATGGGTTCTTTGAGAGTTTTTTTATTTCAATTTTATAGTATTTTAAAAGATTCTTTTATGATCTTTATATTTTGTCTTAACTAGTAAATGGTAATTATAGAGTTTTGCTACATATAAGTCGTTGTGTTACACGAAACCTTGAAAATCTTTTTCAAACTTTAGAATGGAGTACTTTCCGTACACGAAACCTTGAAAAATGAGAGATCTGCATCATGTCTAGGCGCTAGAAATTACTTCATACACAAAGACTACTGCATGCATGTCACACTCGATCGGCCACGAACATAAGCACGCACACTCACACACGGCACATATATTCTTCAAGTGTTTTCAGAAGTTTATTTTTAATTTTTCAAGCCTGCATGCAAGAGGATCATGATCCATTAGCTAGCTAGATAGGCAAAAGGAGTACGTACGCGTAGTTAATTTGAATATCATCTTTTAGCTAGTGAGTTGAAGTATATGGATATTGGATTGGTATAAGAATAAATATGTCAATTAATGGAGATGTTAAGTGCACTCAATCTGCATGGATATATACATATAATATGCTAAATTCAAAAAAAAAAAAAAAATGGATATATGCTAATAATAGACAGCAAAAAGCATAAGTGGATGGATAGGTATGTACAATATTATCGGTCAATCCGTTTGAACGGGCAAAGAATGGAATTTATAAAATTGTATAGATCAAGTAATTAGCCCAGAATTGATGCTCTTGATGATCAGCTTGACATGATATCTATCAACACATTCAAAAGATGAGGATGATGAACCTACTGCGCATGCAGATCTTTTAGCTATACATCTCTCTTAGCTTGTAATTTGAGGACTTTTAATTAGCTCCTAATTGCAAATCCTTCATCCTGGTTTGTATTTTTTTTTTCTTTGGAAAAAATGTTATTTTTCATATATATATATATATATATATATATATTGGAATGCATGGCTGGATATTTTTATATTATGCCTGATCCACTTATATATATGCATGGCAAGTACTTGCATAGTGGATAAAGGATATATATCATATAATACAAGACACAGCGTGCATGGGGATGTGGGTGATAGAGAATACATAGTGGATATACATATATATATATATATATATATATATATTAAGGCAGGTTATAAAGGAGGCTTATAAAAATTAGGTCTTGCTTGAGATATTTTTCCCCATAATGCCACATTTCAGAACTTTCAAAAGGCACATGATGATCATGATAGATATATAGGCAGAAGAAGATCAGCAAATACCTAACACCCAGTACGCCCAGCTTTCATGAGAAATTAACTTGAACGTACGATTGCAGATCATCGTGATGATCATGAGAAACAGCCTCTCGATCTTTGAAAAAAGATTCTGAAATGGGTTTGTGGGGTTATCGATTTAGAACCTTTTTCTACAGTACAAGTACTGATTGTGATCTCTTCACACTGCAATTAATATAGTGGAAGATCAACTGAATAAGCACTTATTCTGATTCTTCTTTTGGAGATATAGATATCGAAGCTGCATGGAGGGCTAGCTTGGCCAGGGTCACTCTCTCATGCATCTCTCAGGACAAAAAAACAGGCCAGCCATTTTGTTTAAACATTGCATGCATTCAGGTAGATAGATAGTGGAAGATCAGTACCTTTTTGACTGATTCCAAGTTCATGAAATAGTGATATCTTAGCCCAAGTTCATGCATTTACTAGTTTATAGAGATGATCAACTACCTAGCTCATGATATTATTTTGTTCAAATATCACCAACTTCTAAGTACTATTTAGCTGTACACTTGATCAATTCGATTGAAGTTTACACATTTCTCGTATGTTTCGAAACATCACATGATTTTGTTGAGAGGATGAAACTCAATTTTGTTAATCAAACGTCATTTTTGGTGGAGGAATAATATATATATAATGTCGTTTATAAGAAAAAGCCAAGCTTGAAAACCTATACATATAAAGAAGAAAATTAACTAGCTATACAGCGGCCTATACTAATTACAAACAAAACCAAATCTAGCTATAAGACTAATCACTTGGAAAAAATTAAATGATAGTTACAGGCATAGAATACGTAAGCGTCGTACATGCATTTTTTTAAAAAAAGTAAGTAAATATAAAACTCATATGAAAAAATTAATTTTTTTTAATAATGAATCTCACTCTTTTTCAAAAACAATACTGTGCAGTGCTTGCATATATAATTCAGACTGTATTTATATTATTTAGTATAAGTACCGACTTGAAAAACATGGGATGCCTATCGATCGGTCAAAGTCCTGATCATGTAGATGCTTACTATATATGTATGTGTGTTTTAAAAGTTCACGTTATTAGATGATGTTATATATTCCTATTACTTTGTCTCGATCGGTAGCTAGAGACGTACTTCTTCTTCATCATCATCATCATCATCTTAATTTCTTTGCTATGATCTTATATATTATTTATGGTATTTTTCATTCCAAGTACCATGCCAAATGGTGTGAAAACTCAACACCTACAGAATCTGAAGATTAATTAAAAATATAAAAAATACTTATATATAAATAAATTCTGTATGTCACGCAGAATATTGCCGATCATCGAGTTAATTATTGGCCTAATTAACAACGTATATATATATATATATATATATATATATATATATAGCTGCTAGCTCATGATCGTGTATAAATTACTTTATTGGCTTAAATTATTTGTCTCAAATATATAAAAATTAAATTACCAGGGCGCTGCATGATCATATAAATAATTAATTTGTAAGCATAACGAGACAATCGATTCTGGCGGGCTTTAAAAATTTATAATAAGATGCTCGTAATTAATTAATTAGGATAATTAAGTACCAGACAAGATACCGACATAGCTCACTCCTTAATTTGTTTCTTTGTGATTATTAATGTACCACCATTATTGTCGTAATTACATTATGCGTGTTGGGAATATTGTACATCTTAACACCAATTATTGGGGTTGAGTAGTACCGTGTATATACATGCGAGAAAGGTCGAATAATATTAGATACAGTTTTAAGGGTTTGTTTAGAGACTCAGATGAAACACAAAATTTTGATATGATCTCGTTTCATCTCATCTCATTCCCAGATATAATTCAAATACAAAATTTTCAAACTAATTAATTATTACAGCCTTTTTCAAATTAATAATTACAACTTTTTCAAACTTTCAAATAAAAAATAATTCTAACTTTTTCAAATCTCCAAACGAAAATAATATTATAAAACTATATCTTTATAATATTTTAACTTCATCATATTTTTTATTCAATTTTTTTTCTCTCATTTCTCAAAATCTAAAAAATACTCAACTCAAACTATTTTATTACTATTCAAAAATTATCTTATTAGTTATTATTATTCACAAAATTTTCATCTCATCTCACTAATCTGCAAACCAGTTAAAGTAAGTCCTCATGTAATCTCTTTAAAAAAACAAAAAAAAAAAAAAAAAAAAAAAAGCTCATATGCTATCTAATATTTATGACAAAAAAATATTTTAAAAATTGAATTTTGGATTTTACATAATTAAAACCTCAAAATATTATTATAAAAAAAAGGTACCCACTATCATTGAATTTAGTTGAAGCAAAATTATAAGGTCACAGTCAATATTCTTTCTGATTTGAAAGTTCAACATATTATTTATTATTATTATTATTATTATTCATTAATTCGATACCACTCCCTTGATGGTTTGGTAATATTTAAGTACTACCTAATTCAATGGTTGAGGTTCCTTTAAGGCACAACAATATTTATATATTATTATTAATAATCCGAAATATATAATTAATTAGGAGAACCCAGCTGGCCCAGGCCACTTTGAAATTAATTGGCTTAATTATGATCAATGTTTATAATTTTCAATCCCTAATCCATTTTTTTCCTAATGAATACTATGTACGTAGCACTTCGTGAGGTGGTAAAATAAAGCCTAAATATCACTCATGATTACCCTAGCTAGTTTAATTAATTAATTAATTAATTAATTTCCTGTCAATTATTTCAATTACAGCGGCTACCAATTAAGATCAGCACCAGCCAGCTGGGATTATTATATATTAAAAATTTAACTTCCTAAATTAAATAAATTAATTAACAACAAATATATTAGAAAATTAAAATATAGGAGATTAAATAATTGGGTGAAAAGCCCTTAATTCGTTGGTACGTGTTTTAGCTGGTTTCTCACGGCCATGTGTACCACATTAATGCTTAATTAATTAATTTAAGAGAAATAATATTTGTAATTTTAAAATATACAAATTTTGCATTCTTTTTTAAAAAATTGAATAAATTTGAGACTCGTATGAAAAAAAGATTTTTTTTTTAATAATACCCCATCTTTTTTTTAAATAGAATATGCTAGACTTACACGTCTAAAAACTGTATCTAACTTTATTCACGCCGAAGGTATGTAACCTGATTGGCATAATCCACAGCTTCTAAAAAGGATCTGGAGTTCAAAATCCCTCCTCAAACTCAAATAAATAAATAAATAAAATTAACCTTACTCACTTTAATGAATATAATCTTGTAGTGGGAGCTGGGACAATAACAATGAGGCATCCGGCTTCTATATATTGATTCTGGAACATGGGTTTTCCATCGACAAAAAAACCAGGGCCACTCGAATCTCTCTCTTGCAACAGTACTACATGAATATTGCATTAGTGGTGCTTATAAATTTGAATTGGCATGGATAGATCTCTAGTTGAATATTTGGGGAGCTAGCACTGTAGCTTTATTTATTGAATATTGCTATTTTGCCTTTTTATTTTGATTTTGATCGTTTATGTATTTAATTTTTTTTGTAATTGTATTTTTATATATTGATTAAAGAAATGACTATTTGTGTATTGATATATTTTTTTATTTTTTAAAAATGTTTAAAGATGTTAAAAAAATATGAAAAGAAAAAATAAAAAAATAAAAAAGATAAATTTTGCCTAGACGGGGACGCCCAACGATAGGCGACAGCCTTGCATCACTCTTATTTCTTTTGTCTTTGTGATGCGCCCACACATATTTGAATTATATTATTGAAAAAAAAAAGGGAACCATATTTCAGAAGATAAAATTTTGTATTTGATGAACCAATTATGAATCAAACATGATCCAATTCCTCAGTCAATATATACGTTATACTAATGAGATTTCACAAAAATAAACTCACAAATTAGTAAGTTTTCATATATACGTTATGATTAAAATAGTTTTATAATCTAACGTATCACATCAAATCACGTCAGTTTGTGAGTTCATTTTTCTAAGTGAGAATATAATTAGCATCCCATTTATGGATATCTCGGTCCTTGATCATCAGGATTAGCATAAAATAAACTAACTGAGAAACAAGAAAAAATAAATATAATTTGAGAAAGCAGAAAACACACACACACGCACAAAAGAAAAAAGAAAAGGATCGAACTTCTTATATATGTACTCTGTAAAGATTTAAGGGCATGCTGTATGCAATGCCTTTGTGGTTTTGTTCTAATAACTTTTCTTTCCTAAGTCATTGGGAATTAACAAAAGATCAGGGAATAAGAACAACATGTCCTGTCCACCTACCTATCAATATATATTTATAGCAATCATTTCTGGCAAGAGTGATGGTCTACGATTATTTCTGACATTTTTGACTGATTTTTTATGGATTTCCTTTCAGTGGCATTCATACTCTTAAAATATTAATGCATATTGGTTGAATTATTAGGGAACCATATTCTATCTTTCAGTAAGGGTGGACGAGAGGCAACACACGTGAGAATTTTTTATAAAATTCAAAGCTAAGCTTGGCTTTTTAAGAGATATATTAAATTATTGTTTTTTAGTTCCTCAGAGCTCTGCTATTTAAAGGGTGTGGAAGTGTTCCAAGAGATGCACAGCTAATCCAGCTTCTCTCTATTCCCCTCCAATACATACAGCTATTATTTTTAAGTGTGTCTTGAGGCTTGCTAGCTAGCTGCTGCAGCCATTTAGACAAAGGGAACCTGCATATATTGTATAGGGAAAGAAGGGTGAAAATGAAGGTAAGAATTGATGCTTTTGTTTCTAGATTGCTTTTGTTTCTTGATTGCTTTTTGTAACCATTGTTAGCATGCATGCAAGCAATATCATTTTACTTTAATTACTTATGAGAAATTATTTGTATAAGATTCAAATAGACAAGTTTCGTGCAATCTTCATTAGTAAAACAGTGGATCCTACTGTAAAAAAGTGTAAAAAAATAATTTGTTTTTAGTGATATCCACATTTTTATAAAAAGTCTGCATGTAACTTTTTTATTTGAAATTTGTATTTAATATTATTCGTTATTTATATATTTTAACTGTATGTGAAAATGTACTTAAAATTGTCAAATCAAGGTCAATTTAGCTGTAAAATCCAACTTGGTTGAGCTTCTATTAGTAGAAAAGATTAATTACTTATTGATATCTTTGGTTGGTTCAATGCAGAAGCTTCTATTTAAATGTTAAGTGACCGATTATATGATGAGTACAAATAAAGATTGGTCTAACTAGGGTTTTATGATTTTTGAAGCATAAAAGCTTGCATATTTATGAAGGGTATAAAATTCATTGCTCATGTGTACGTGAAGGTGAAAGAGGAAGAAAGATACAATGAAAACACGAAAGTATGACACCCTCCAAACACCCAAAAAAAATGTTTACATAATACTACTACGAAGCCATTGGTAAAAGAAAATGATTTAGGGTCCGTTTGAATATAGATGTGATATTCATCTCATCTTATCTTATCTAATTTCAATTAATAATCTCACTATTATTCATAAACTATTTCAACTCATTTTATTTTATCTCACTATCCAAACAAATCCTTATACAGTAAACTCTTTTTGAAATAAAAAAGGACAAATCTAATATCCACATGAAACATTTTACTGTTTTTCAAATAGAGTGTGCATTACTTTCAATAGAAAAAGAATAATACTATTCTTACCAATGGTTTCTACCGTTTGTTTTTACCACTGTGATTTTTTTATTTTTGTTTTATTATTATTATTTACTTAATGATTAAGTAAGTACTAAATAATATTATAAATTTTTTTTATTTTTTAAAAAATATTTAAATGTGTAAAAAAATGCATGTAAAAAAATACAAAAAATAAAAATAAAAATCTTAAAATCATTAACGATAGCTCCTAACGATAGCTGAGAGCGGTGGTGATAGTGTCACTCATAGAAAAATGAATATTACTTTTTTTAGCATTGAGGAATCTCACTTTAAACTCAAGGTTCCCTGTGTAAGCAGTAAGCACAAACAAATAAGACTTACAATATTTATTTAAGTATTTAATAGTATTCGATAAAAGTTTAAAAAATGGATATTTTTCTCAAAGAGATTTAACTGTCATTAATACTACGGTTCGGATCAGACTAGAGTGCTTACGCAGGAAAAGTTGTCTTTTTACGAAGGCTTGGGCACTCATATAGTAATATTAAATACAGTAATAGATTGTATAAATATCACCCACTTTTTTAAGAAAAAATAAGATTTATTATTTAAAAATTAATTTTTTTTATGTGAGTCAATATATAATATTTACACATTTTATAATTGTAAATATTTTTTTTCATATATATATATTATATTATATTATATCCAGACAATGAAAGAAGCGAAAAGAAAAGGGAAAGAAGAGAGAAAATCTAAGCTGGTTCGAGTCAAAGTGGGGTGGCCTTATGGCCGTGGGGGGCGCGTGCGTGTGTGAGGAACACGAAAATATAGAGTCGATCGTTGACGTAAAGACAGCACTCTTGGAGTCTTTTAACCACGTGGGTCTGTGCCGTTGTCCCACCTCTCAAGCTCACATTCGTAGCAGCAGAGCTACAGCTATATATACCCCCTCCCCCCTCGCCAAATTCAATTCAGTCTTCAACAGCAGAGTCTCAGGGACACCAAGCTGGTCTCGAGTCTCTTTACAGCAAACCCTTTCAAGTTTTCTGAATCTCTTTGGGTTTCTGTGACTCTTGGGGTGTGTATCAATCTCAGTGTCAGTTGATATCAGTGAAGAGTTAAAAACATACATACAGTGCCAACTGTTTCTGCTCTCTCTCTCTCTCTCTGTCTTTCTGTCTCTCTTTCACTTGCATATTAAGCAGTGCACAGACTTTTATTGAGGTTACTTTAGAGATAAAATAAAAAGGGGGACATTGGTGCTTCTTTTGTATCTCACACAAAAGGCTTGTTTCGTGTTGGTTTCCTTTCATAGACAAAGATGGGTGAGAACATTGCAGCAAAAAACCAGCTTTCCCACCACCAAGTTTTCGATGTCTCAGTCGACGTCCATCCACAAGGCGGCTCCAAGTGCTTCGACGACGATGGTCGTCTCAAGCGAACGGGTAAATTTCCATAGCACAATCTTCAGTAATTTTAAATATTTGGGCTCTTTCTTTGGAGCAGCAAAAGTACCTCCCATAAATGCTAAACAAAAATAGTTCTAGTTTGAATGTGTTTGTTACTAATTGTTCGATTGTTTTCCATGTGATTACTCATCCAGGGACGGTTTGGACTGCTAGTGCTCACATAATTACAGCTGTGATTGGGTCCGGGGTTTTGTCCTTGGCTTGGGCCATTGGTCAGCTGGGATGGGTTGCTGGCCCTGCAGTCATGTTCTTGTTTTCTTTTGTCACTTACTACACTTCCACACTCCTCTCTGCATGTTATCGTTCTGGGGACCGTCACACTGGCAAGAGAAACTATACCTACATGGATGCTGTGCGATCAAACCTTGGTAAATTTTCCAGTGTTTGTCTTTTTCTTTTTGGCTTAAACTAAAAAAGGCGATTGTTTTTGAAGTTTTAAATCTTAATCTGTTTGTGGTTTTTTTAATATTCTAGGTGGAGCAAAGGTCAAGATATGTGGGCTAGTTCAGTACTTGAACCTCTTTGGAGTAGCCATTGGCTACACCATAGCATCATCCATAAGCATGATGTAAGTTTGAAATCATGTGGAGATGGGATTTCCATTTGTTGTTAATAGTGGTGTTTGGAACTCTATAGGGCGCGCTTAATGGGTCATTTTGGTTTTGATCAAACAGGGCAATCAAAAGGTCTAATTGCTTCCACAGCAGTCAAGGCAATGATCCATGCCAAATCAACAGCAACCCATACATGATTGCTTTTGGCGTTGTTGAAATACTTTTCTCTCAAATTCCAGACTTCGATCAGTTGTGGTGGCTCTCCATTGTGGCAGCTGTGATGTCCTTCACTTATTCAACAATTGGTCTTGGCCTTGGTGTGGCCAAAGTTGCAGGTACATATTAACTTCCTTCATATCATTTTTTTTTTTTACTTTTCCATTTTCCAGAAACTTGACATATTTATTAACTTGGGTTTTTTTCTGCACTTGATCAATCATCAGAAACTGGAAAGTTCAGGGGAAGTCTGACTGGAATAAGCATTGGCACTGTGACTCAAACACAAAAGATATGGAGGAGCTTCCAAGCACTGGGGGACATAGCTTTTGCGTACTCTTACTCCATGATCCTTATTGAAATTCAGGTATATTTTTGTGCCAAAATTTTCATAATTTCTATTTTCTATTTATAGTTGAGTTTACATGTTGAACTAACTAATACTGGCTAAAAACAGGACACAGTTAAATCCCCACCTTCAGAGTCCAAGACAATGAAGAAGGCCACTCTACTTAGTGTTGCAGTCACAACCCTTTTCTACATGCTCTGTGGGTGCATGGGTTATGCTGCTTTTGGGGACCTCGCCCCCGGAAACCTCCTCACCGGTTTTGGTTTCTATAACCCATATTGGCTTCTGGACATAGCAAATGCTGCCATAGTAATCCACCTTGTTGGTGCATACCAAGTTTATTGCCAACCCCTGTACGCATTCATTGAGAAAAGCGCTAAAGAAAGATTCCCGGATAGTGATTTTGTCAACAAAGACATCATAATCCCGATCCCTGGTTTCCATCATCCCTACAGACTCAACCTCTTCCGGTTGTTTTGGAGGACAATTTTTGTGATCATAACCACTGTGATATCAATGCTTCTACCCTTCTTTAATGATGTGGTAGGACTTCTTGGGGCTCTGGGTTTTTGGCCTCTCACAGTTTACTTCCCTGTGGAGATGTATATAGTGCAAAAGAAGATACCCAAGTGGAGCACAAAATGGCTTTGCCTTCAAATCCTGAGTGGTGCTTGCCTCATCATCACCATAGCCGCAGCTGCTGGCTCAATTGCGGGGGTTGTTCTCGATCTCAAGTCTTATAAGCCCTTCGCCACCAGCTACTAGGTTGAAGTTCAACGCAATCATCATTGCACATCAACTGATCTAAAGCAAAGAAAGAAACAGCCTTTCGAATTTCAATTCTTGTTCATGCTCATGACAAGCTTAAATGGATGTTGTTAACTATCAAGGTTATTGCTTAGCAGACTTCTGTTTTTCTTTTTACTGTTTTCAAGGAAAGAAAGACGTCACCCTGTATGTAACATATTGGAATTAAGCAAAAGTTCTGTCCAAATCTAATTACTTCCTTCAGACTATCATCACCAACAATGTCTAATACCTACCATTGCACAACTCCAAAAAACAAAGATTCCTTCTCCATGAAATAAACGGTTCAGATCCTTTTGATCAAATTGCTGGTGCAGGTAACAAGATTACATGGAATATGATGCTCGATTCTTACTACTAATTGGTGGTGTGTGGTGATCTACTAATCCAACTAGTCATCAAAGTAGTTGAATGTGCACACAATGTTTCAATCCTAAAAGGCTAAAAGGTCCCATCCCATAGCCCACAACCTACATATATATGGAAGAATTGGTATATAATGATAGGCTTAGTAAATGGGTGGTAGAAGGTAGTAAGCCTATCATTATTGAAAGTGCAATAATTGTTAGGGTAATGATATCATTACACCTCATTTACTACTGGTTGACTACTCAACTGTTTTTTTTCCCCATTTTGCTCTTTGAATTTGAATTAAAAATTTTATAACATGACACTCTTGAAAGGAAAGTCAATTTTTATAAAATTGAATTTATTTTAAATTAAATTACATGATTACGTTGGTTGGTTGAATTTATTTTCTTCTAGATTATGCAAGAAAGTTATATTCTGAAATTTTTAATCTAGATTCAAATAGTAAAAGAAAAAAAATATATGTGGATAGTAAAATAGTAATGAATGAGGTGTAAGGGTATCATTATCCTAAGTGTTATATGCACCACCAACAAACAAGGGGACATGGCATGAACAATCAAGACCATCCAATGTATACGGCCGCCAAAGCTTGTTCGATCAAACAGAAACTGATCGATGATGAAGCCATTCAACATGTCATGATCTGATGGTGGGGGATGGCCTGGCTGGCTGAGACCATAAGTACCACTATGATCAGTAACCTTTATCGAAGCATCCAAGAAATGGGTCAGTGTTGAGTTATTAACAGTATAACAATTATTGAAATCCTAAGGACCAAGTATTTCCCTGTCTTAGAATTATTGAGCAATTTTCATTGCACTAATCTTCATCCAAATAGCTAATCTTTCTGGTTTGATTCTGTTGATGAAGGCGTAAAGGGGTTGGCAATGAACATGGCATGCACCTTGCAGGTGTATTACGATGGCAGCATGATCTGCCCTGTCAATCAGAAATCAGCGAGGAGGTTTCCAGTCATACTGATGTCTTCGAAAGCAGCATAGTCCATACAGCCACAAAATTAGGATGTAAAGAAGTGTTGTGACTGCAAACACTAAGTCGAGTGGTCTAGTTGCATTATTCATTGTCTTGGCCTCAGGTGGTGGGGTTTCAACTATGTCCTGGTTTAAACCTTTTGATGCTGATTCCTATACTGGTACTAATTATTGGAGAAGGGTGAATAAAATATCTAACAAATATCAGAGTAATTTAGGTTATGTTTGGATTCGGAAAGTGTTTTATCTCATCTCATCATTACAATTTTCTTAAATTTTTATACAAAATATAATAAATAATTCAACATTTTCAAATTCTAAAACAATAATAATATTAAAAAATAATATTTTAAAAATATTTTATTTAACGTTCATCTTTCATCTAAAATATCTCATCTCATCTCTTAATCCAAATGAGCACGGTATGTTTGAGTCATGTATTAAGGTCCCATCACATAGCCAACATAAATGTAAAGATGTGGCAGAATTAATGGCACCTCCTTAAGCACCATTTAAAGTGCAAATTTTGTAGAGTCAAGACAATTTGATGAATACTAACAAAGCTCGTTCGATTTTAGACCAATGGACAAGTGATAGGATCTTAAGGGATGGGTCTAGACTAGGAAGCTTAAGACCGAAAGTACAACTTGATAACTACTGCAGGAGAATCCAAGAGGTGGGTCGTTTGGTAAAGCCCCAAACAGTAAGAGACGGCTCAGCTTCAGCAGCCATTAACCATCCGTCTAAAATGAGAAGCCCCACCACCACTATGAATCTTGGTGGTGGAGAAAGACCACATGAAAATGAAATTCCATACATGGAACAAAGCACACCTAGAGAATGCTTTCCGTTTAGGGATGATAATTTTCCAAGCTGACAATGGCCTTGAACTCTAATCATAGTTGAACGGCTTAAAAAGCATTGTATACTCATAAAATATAACAAAGAAATGAAAAAAAAAAAAAAGGAAGAATCTTTCGATTGAGTGGTGGATCTTGAGACATGAAAGCACTACGTACTGATCACTTTACAGTCAACTACTCCATGTACATGTTCATCGAGATTACAGGTTCAGGAATCTAGCCCGAGACATTTTGTAATTTGCTGTACACGTACAGCAAATTACAAAATATATGGAGAATTTACTAACAAGGTATATAGTTGTTTGGAATCTTTACTTCCACCTTTTCTTTGTTGAACCCTCAGATCAGTGAATCTAGCCAACTCATTTACATCCGTCATGGCCATAATAATTCCCGCGTGTCTGTGCTAAAGTACTATTTGACAAGAAAAAAAAGGAGAGAAAAAGTTAATGGGTGGAAATTTAGACCAGTTTTTCCTGTTTAATATTACACAAACTCAAAATCATCTCTCCGGTTTCTAAACTCAAAATATCTCCCTCAGGCCTTGGCACAAAGTGCTCGTGATAGTTGCATTAGTTTTATTCAGTAAGCAGCTCGTGATAGTTGCATTAGAAGCAGCTCGTGATAGTTGCATTAGTTTTATTCAGTAAGCAGCTCGTGATAGTTGCATTAGAAGCAGCTCGTGATAGTTGCATTAGTTTTATTCAGTAAGCAGCTCGTGGTAGTTGCATTAGAAGCAGCTTGTGATAGTTGCATTAGTTTTATTCAGTAAGCACACCCTTTCGATCCGCACTGCATATGGATCAGGATATGCATGAAATTGCGATAAGGTACTTCCCCATTAAACAATCAGAAAGTAGGGGGTAGAGGGAGATTATGAATATACAAGTGTATGTAGAGTTTATCAATGTAATCTTTGAGATACACCAACCAAAATATCTTTTAATGATATACATGCATGTGCAAGAGCTGCCCTTTTTAACACGAGCTTAAGAAAAAGAAGATAAAGTGGTATATATAATGTAATCAAAGTGCGTGCGTGCCTCAAGTGCTGCTTTAGAACTTGAAAAGATTTCCTTGATTGTAGTGGAAAAGGCGGTAGTGCTGAAAGCTGGCGGCCAACCCCGCCGCCATTGGAAGACAAGTGGTGTGTTTCTAGTAGTAGACATCGGGTGTATCCAAAGATTTCTTCTAATACTTTTCTAAAAGGGTCCAAGCTCGTGACAACTAATGGGTTGTTGGTTGGGTGGGCTCTCTAGGAAGTATCTTCCTCCTTTGCCTGCAAAGATGAAAAAGTCATGTTCTGTTCTCTTTTCCTTAATTATCATAAATATTACTTGTTAGTAGTGGAGAGATAAACAAGAATCTCCAAGATTCAAGGGAAAGCTAGAACTTCTTTCCAAATGTACTGTAGAATTTGACTTGGAACTTGTTAATGTTCTAATAAAGCCAAAGCATAGATCATGATGATCGACTCATTTTGTCATTTTTCTGGTTTTTCTTTAACCAAGGTACTGATTCATAGAAAATAGTCTGAAGCTGAGTTGAGTATTTGCTTGAATCAATGAACAAATCATTGCAAATTTGATTTTCCACCTTACCACAGAGTGCCCACTAGGTACTGATGCAATATGTGGTGACTGACATATATGCACAATATGCAGCATTTAAACAAACAATGGAGTTAATACTAGAGGTTAAGAAAATCTATTATATGTGGTAGTACTAGTGTTAGGTGCACATGCTATGGCATCCACTTATTATCTATTTTTCATGTGAGAGTTGTGAAGAATAAGTGTTGTGGAACTTGAGATATGATAACTTTAAAAAAAAAAAAAAGATGTTTAGTTTAAATTAGTAATTAGAAATTTCTTTTGCTTGATTTCAAATCCAATTTTCTTGAATCAACGAATAAACAAAACAAGAAAAATTGGCTTTTGTGGCCATTTAACTGTGGCGAAAAGACCATTTGTGATCAAAACAGACTCATTTTGACTGTAAATAGTCATTTCATTAGAATTAATTGGCCACAAATAAGCAGTTTTCTTATAGTGAAATCATTGTAAATCAAGTGCCACCTTACAAACATGTGACCACAAGGTGATAAATATAGTGACATATATGCATACATAAGCAGCATTTAGACAAAAATACTTTAATCCAGAGGTTAAGAAAACATATTATAAGTGATGGTGTCAATTGCGAGATGTGACATTTACTGTTGAGGACGTGCTTCGCACCACCGTCAATGGTCTCAATCAACCTATATCAAAAGAGGCGTGGAGGTTTGGTGTGTCAATGACACATCCGACGCTTAAGTTAGTGCTTAGAATTGAAAGAAGGTAGAATTTGTATGGTCATTGGATGTTACCTTGAATCATTTGTTCTTATCATTTATATAGACGATTATTTAATCAATGAAAATCGTATAGCTATATGATCATCTCCGATGATTTAAGGAGTGTTGAATATCAGGCTTTAGATAGATAATAATCTTGAAAGGAGCTACCATCTTGGGCGAGTATCTCGGATGGCTATCCTTTTTAGGAAGATCGTGATGATTAATCATGCGGTTATGCCTTTTCTCCGCTGTTGATAGGAATGGAGTTTGGTAGGCTCTCTATGTGGTTGTTTGATGTGTCCCTTTACCTCTTATTTATTGGGCTTTTGGTTACATGTTCGTGGGCCTCGGTAAGGTGAATTAGGCCCCAGAGGGAGAGAATTTGAAACCCAACCCCATTGCCAAACAATATAGCGATGCACTTTATTCTCTTCGATACGTCTGGAATTATTGACAGCCACATTTCCCCAACATACGTAGCAAATTCAACAACTTATCCAATAATCAAAATCTCTTCACGAGGTTTTAGATAAAGCTACTACGATCATCATCGTCGTCGTCGTCATGGTCATCTCCAAAGTTAAAGTGTCGAAACTGCTACTGAGAACAAAAATCATGCAGCGTTGACATTAAAAGCATTCACACTCTGCCATTAAAATAAAAAAAAATAATAGTTATAGTCGTGCTTGTATAAGTATCGCGTAATTATTTTAAAAAAAATAAATAAATACAATACAAAAATAAAAAAATAAATTTTATTTTTTTTCAAAACGACTGTGCGATTCTTAGAACTGTCCGTAATATCACTCTAAAATTAAAGTTGGCCATTCAAATACTCGATAAGACTTTTCACGTACCCATTATGAGGACCAAAACCGGGAATGAAATCATCGAACTCAATCTCATTTAACCGATCCATTCCTGCTCGAATTATTCGATCTTGCCTCTACTCCACCCAAATACCCAACGGCCAACAGGTCGTTAACTGGAGAACTCTGTTTCGGCGGCGAGGCGAAAGACAAACATATCGTCATTGTGATCAGAAACCGAGCTCCTCAGCCCGGGCATTCCACCAAATATATCGTCATCATCATAACTAGGCGACGAAGAAGACTTTCGATTCTAACTAATGGAAAATAAGGAATCGAAGTCGAATAAATTATCTGATTGCTTCGTTGTCTTATTGGGCCTTTCAAATAATAAATCACTGTAATCATCAAACCCTCCAGGATTCCGGGTTATTATACTTACATGATGAGAAGATACCGATGAATAGGAGGGCGGTTTGGAATTTACGCCGGAATCAAAACTGAAACTTTGGCTTTGGACAGTACTGGAGCTGGTGGGTAGTTTTGAAGCTGCCATTGGAGCAGCTTTCCCTTGAGGTTTCAAGCAGAAACGCTGTCAAGACGCCAAACTCGTTCATGTTTTTGGTCATTGTGAATCGAGTTATCGAGAATTAGATCGTAATTTAAGACTAAATGACAACGGACCCACGTGCTTCAACCAAACTTTGACAAATGGGTTGTGTAAAAGCCATAGGATCTTGCGTCTGAGATGAAAAAACTGAATTATGGGTGCGAGTAATCTTTGCGCGGATAATCTGAAAGAGAATCATTAATTTTTTTTTTACGAAGTTACAGATGAATGACAGGGAGAGAATTTCGGGGCTTCAGGTGGCGAGTAATGACTGCCGAAAATTGGGTGATGAAGAAAGATAGGGAATGTTGATTTGTAGGAGAAACTTCTCTCGGATCTAAATCTCACAGCAATGTCTCTGTTTCTTTGCGGCGGATGTTTGAAATCATCCATTTCATCTCGTTCTCAAATATAATTCAAATGTATAATTATTTACATTAGCCTATAGCCGCAGCATACCATGTGCTGAGTTCACAAATAATATATAAATATATATATATATCATGTGAGGTGTGCGGAGAGTGCGGCTGATGTATAATCGCACTCAATTCAAATATAAATACTTTCAAATTAATTATTATAACTTTTTCAAAATAATCATTTTAATTTTTCTAAACTTTCAAATAGGATTGTAATCAAATTGAGTCGTGCCGGTCTATGGCTTGTCGAGCTCGGCTCGACTCAAAATAGCCTAACTCGAGATTTTTATGTATTCTTTGTTCGATTGACTCGATAAGTTAAATTCTCAATTCGAGCTTGAGTTCGATCTCCTCCAAAAATGGTAAAAAATGAGCTCAAACGAGTTCAGCTCGGCTCGAATTGTTTATTTTTTTTTATTTTTTGAATAAAATTTAATAATTAATAAATTAGATAGATAAAAAAAATAAAAAAAAATATAATATTAAAATTATACAACTAATAAGTAGAATCTCTATTGAATTATAAGATTTTAAAAATTTATAAATAATTAATATCTAGCTAGTTGATATTTATCCATAATAACAATATATTATATACTTATAGAAAGTATTAATACATACACATAATATGATAGCATTTATCCATTTCATATATGGTTCCTACATGTTAGTATATGAAATTATTAATCTTATCGATTAATTATTATACAAATTATAAAATATAGCTATGAAATATATTCAATATATAGACATAAATAATTAGGTTACATATTATATATTTAATTATAAAAGTGTTATGCTTATATTATTAGTTAGTACATGTATACATATATTTGTATGTATATATTTATCAATATATGAATGAATTTTAATCGAGTTGAGCTAACAAGTCGACTTGAGCATAAATGAGTAGGCCTTAATGAATATCTACTTTCACGGGAGAGATTTTTTTTTCACGAGTCGAGTTCGATTCGAGTTTAATCGGGTGAGTACCGAGCGGGCTATCAAACAGACTGGTTCATTTACAACCCAACAATTTCAAACAAAAAATAAAAAACAATTCAATTTTTTCAAATTCCAAAATAAAAATAATATTCTAACAATATTTTAACTTATAATATTTTTTATTCAACTTTTTCTCTTTTTTTTTAAAATATAAAAAATAGTTAACTCAAACTATTTTATTATTATTTATAATTCATCTTTTTATAACTTTACTTTAAAGTTCTATAATTAAAAAAATTATTTAGTATTTGATAAAGATGCATCTAAAACAATTTCAAAGTTAGTTACGGTAGTTTTAAAAAAAAAAAGTACAGTTATCTGTGAAACTTTTAAATAAAAGCCATTTTGGTACTTTTTAAAAAAATGGAATTTCAAGTTTTTTTTAGGTACTTAAAGCATTTTTTATAAATTTATTATCCATACCATATTTTTTCTTTAAAAGAATTTTTAATCCATTATAAATATTTTTTAAACTTCCAAACCCAAACAGGCACAAAGTAGAGTAACTTAAAAGTTTTATTGTTTACTTAGATTTTATTTCCTTCTCTTGGCATCACATTACTTTAAAGAGATCTCTATCACTAGCAAAATCAGAAGAGCTAATTGCACATAATAGGTTGAATAACTTGTCTAGTCAGACCCCCTAAAATAGAAGAAAGTGATCTCTCAAAAATGGATGAACCTAAGTGAGGATGAACAACAGTGTGATGCACCTTTAGAAAGCACTAGCCTTTTTCAGCCACAAAATCCCTCACACAGTTGAAACTAAATCCAAGCTAATAACAAAGGGGGAGAGTGAGATTAAGGCCATGTTTAGATAGTGAGATGAGATGACTTTAATTGAAAATTGAATAAATTATTATTAGAATACTATTTTTTAATATTATTATTGTTTTGAAATTTGAAAAAATTGAATTATTTATTATATTATGAGTAAAAATTTGAAAAAATTATAATAATTAGATGAGAAGAGATAAAACCGTTTCTGCATCTAAACGAGATCTTAAGTGATTCAGTCTTATCTAATTCCTTATCAAGTTTGGAGACTTAAATTGTGACATGAAGTAAGGTGGAATTAGTAGTGTTTTGTGTTGCTTTTAGTATGGTTAGAAATTTCAACTAATATACCATTTTTTTTTGTTTTTTTGGTATTATTAGGTGTTTGGGATAAAAATCCTGACTAATCTCGGATATATAAATACTCTTAATAATAAAATATTTCCTATTTTGACGCTTCATATATTTTAATTTTTTTATTTATTTAATAGTTAAAAAAATGATTATTAATGTATTCATATTTTTTTATATTTTTTAAAAATATTTTAAAATAATAAAAAAATATAAATTAAAAAATTAAAAAAAAACTATTGAACTAGCGATAAATATAGCGATAGTGAGCCACAGAGTAGCATCTCTTTTATTTATTTTACATTTATATTTTTTTATTTTTTTAAATAAACTAGGTAACACCGCGTCAAAAAGATGGAGTGAGCTTGGGACAAAAAAGTCAGGGACCCTGATCGAGAGGGAGGCAACCATAGCCATAGGAAATTTATTACCAGGGGACCGACAAGTGGGCTCGTTTTGTGAGTGGGATGAAATGATACGGAATTTTATAAATAATAATAAGATAATTTATAAATAATAAAGAAATAGTTTGAATAGAGTATTTTTAGATTTTAAAAATAATTAAAAAAAAGTTGAATAAAAAATATTATAAAATTAAAATATTATTAAAATATAGTTTTATAATATTATTTTTGTTTGTAGATTTGAAAAAGTTGAATTATTTTTTATTTTTTGTTTGAAAGTTTTGAAAAATTGTAATGATTAGTTTGAAAATTTTATTTTTAAATTATATTTGGAAAGAAGATGAGATGAAATTGAAAATTTTGGAATGAGATTAAGGGCTCATTTGAGGAGTGAGATGAAATGATAATTTTTTTAATAGTAGTAAGATAGTTTGTAAATAGTAATAAGTTAAATAAAAAATATTATAAAATTAAAATATTGTTAAAATATAGTTTTATAATATTATTTTTGCTTGGAAATTTGAAAATTTTGAATTATTTTTTATTTTTTGTTTGAAAGTTTAGAAAAGTTGTAATAATTAGTTTGAAAAAGTTGTAATGATTAATTTGAAAATTTTGTATTTAAATTATATTTGGGAATGTGATGAGATGAAATGAAATGAAATTGAAAATTTTGGAATGAGATTATTTCCAAACAAATGGCTCGTTTGAGGAGTGAGATGAAATGATAATTTTTGAATAGTAGTAAGATAGTTTGAGTTTAGTATATTTTAGATTTTAAGAAATGAGAAGGAAAAGTTAAATAAAAAATATTATAAAATTAAAATATTATTTTATAATATTATTTTTATTTAGAGATTAGAAAAAGTTGAATTGTTTTTAATTTCTTGTTTGAAAGTTTAGAAAAGTTGTAATGATTAATTTGAAAATTTTATATTTATGTTATGTCTAAGAATGAGATGCGATAAGATGAGATGAAAATTTGAAAATGAGAAATATTTCTAAACAAGCCATAAGTCTACTAAACTATGCCAAGATACCGTATTTTTTCTGAGCATTGCTAGGTACAAGCAGTTTAGCGCACTAAATCGCATACCAACAATAAAATAATTTTTTTTTATTGGAAAGAACAAGAAAAAATTTATCTATCTCACAAAAATTATTTTCGTCTCAATTTACACCATTTCCATTAAACAAATTGCCTTGCATGTGAATATCGGCTTTTCCATTTTTTTCCTCCCTGTCAAGGAAATGAATTCTGGCGGTGAGTCGTGACTATCTAATTCCCTCCCTTTCATGGAAAGACGCAGAGGGGGAAGCAATAATGGTGGGTTGACGATAAGTCTGCTCAATCTTTTGAAAAAATCTCCATCTTGTTCTCAACAGAAAACATTACTAGATATTGCCCGAAATTGTGCTTTTGTAAGGAATATCCCAAGTCTACACAAGTCAACGTTGATAGTTTATTGCTCAAAAGCCCATTCTCTAACTCAAGGATTTCAAGTTGTCCTAGCACTTTGTTTTGCATTAACACAAAGTTTGAGGATATGGGTGAGTCCTTTTCATTTCCTAGTTCCTTTCCGTTTATCATTTTCCTCTTCTGCATCGGTTTTTCAAACGGTTCAGCCACTTCCTCATGTCCCATAGATCTCAGCTATGTCGAAACCTTCCCATGGAACACTTCACAGTGCCAACAGCCTAATGGGAAACACTGTTGCCAGACCCTTCGCAGCCTTCTTGGCATGGGAATTGCCCAGCACCTCAAAGACACATCCATGTTCCGACTCCCTGATGCAGCTTCTTCATCTTCTTGCCTTTCCAATCTCCAAACCAAGCTCGCCGCCTTGTCAGTCCAGCCCTCTTGGGTCCCTATCTGTTTTAAAAATTCAACCCAGTTCGTTGCTAATCCTTCCCTTTGTGCTGGAATCATGACAACCCAAGATTGGACTAAAAAGCTCGGTCCAATGACTGCATTGGACGAAAATTGCCGGGGAGACATGAACGCGCTAACTCGGTGTGGCGCCTGCTTGGATGCTGGCATGAAGGTGACTTCCATGTTGAAACGTCTAGACCCGAATGGCACAATTTGCTTTTACTTTGCAATCTTATACGCTGCAGGGATTGTTAACGAGTTCGGTCCAAAGGATGCAGGGACTGCTTCTTGCATTCTAGCAGTGCCATTGTCTAGCTCAGCGGACAAGTCATCAACCCATTGGAGCAGAAAAACTTCAACGATGTTGATTTTTGGATGCTTGGGTGCGATTATTGGTCTATTGATTGCCTTTATAGTGATCATGCTGTATAAGAGATGGGACAAGAAAGAAAGGCAAAATGGTGCGCATGAAGACTATGTGAGTAGTTTCAAAGCGAGCGTGTTACCCAACACAGGTGCAAAATGGTTTCATGTATCGGAGCTTGAACAAGCCACCAATGGATTTTCTCAGATGAATTTTATTGGTCAAGGCTCATCTGGGATTGTGTACAGAGGAACTCTTGCAGATGGCACTTGGGTTGCAGTGAAGCAAATTCTTGATTTGGACTCGAAAAGGGAAGAAGAGTTCTGCAATGAGGTTGAGATCATTGGCAAAATAAAGCACAGAAATCTTCTATCTCTTCGTGGTTGTTGCGTTACAAGCGACACTCTGAAAGGGAATCAGAGGTTTTTGGTTTATGATTTCATGTTAAATGGTAATCTCAGCGATCAATTGTGCATTTCTGGAGCTCATGAACATGGTAGGAAGAAATTAACATGGCCTCAGCGCAAGAATATAATTCTTGATGTGGCCAAGGGGCTTAAATACTTGCATTATGGAATCAAACCTGCCATTTATCACCGAGACATAAAAGCCACCAACATACTTCTAGACTCAGAAATGAAAGCTAGAGTGGCCGATTTCGGGTTGGCCAAGCAAAGCAGTGAAGGCCAATCTCATCTCACCACCAGAGTTGCTGGCACTCTTGGTTACTTAGCACCTGAGTATGCTCTCTACGGGCAACTAACAGAGAAGAGTGATGTTTATAGTTTTGGAATTGTTGTTCTTGAAATCATGAGTGGAAGGAAAGTGCTGGAAACATCAAATTCCACAGTGCCATTGATCACTGACTGGGCTTGGATGCTTGCAAAATCAGGAAATGTGAATGAAATTTATGATGAGTCCATAAGGGAAGAAGGGCCGAAAGGTGTCATGGAGAGCTTTGTTCTTGTTGGAATGCTTTGTGCTCATCTTATGGTTGCTTTTAGGCCTACTATATCTGAGGCGCTTAAAATGTTGGAGGGTGACATTGATATTCCTAGATTACCAGACAGGCCATTGCTACTTGGTCACCAGTCATTTAGATCTTCTCTGCAGTAACAGTACATCAACAAGTGAGAGATCAAAGCTCAGCTCAAGCAATAGATGCTTCCTCTAATACTTTTAACTGGACTGCTGTGTTTTTATACTTTTCAGTGAAATTTGAAGTTGGTTTTGAGTAATGAAATCATCCTAACAATGGATGCTTCCTCTAACAGATCTTTGTTTGATGGCACGGCAATGACACTGCAGGGCATGTAATCAATTGGACAGGAGCAGTAAGTTAGACATCTGAAGCGACTATAAGAACAGCTTCTGAATAATAAAGAGATAGGAAGGAATAAAATGGATTTCAAAACTGTTGGACTACCTTTGGGTTTGTCCTTTGTTAGCAAGCAATGTGACAGGTAACTCGCACAAACTTCGAATGTCTTTGTGTGAACTACGAAGATCTGTACTTTTTCAAGTGTCTTTTCATATGTAATCAAATAAATGGAATTTATTTTTTATACTATTAATGTTAGATACAATTGTCTAAGTTCTATATATTCTTATTAAAAAAAAGTTGGCCACGTCTTTAAAAAAGAAATTTTTTAAAGTAAGTCTTAAATTTATCAACTTTTTTAAAATATGCGCAGCAGGCTTACACACACCAAAACTATACAAATCATTTTTCTTTCATATTTTCTTTCTATATTTCAAATTGACATTAGGCATCTCTTCATATGAACGAGGGAACTTTCATTCAGGAGGGAATACTGTAATTTATGAATGAATTTATAGGACTATTTTCACTTGTTGATATAGGGGTGATAATTTGTGTTCATGTCATGTTAAGTTATAAATATTCGATTATATGGGTCAATTCAAACACGACCCATTAAGTTAAACAGGTCAGAACTTCAAACTCTAACACGATCAATTTTAATGACGGATCGTGTTATGTCACCCATTTTTACTTGTTTAATATTTAATTAGAAATTGGTCAACATGGCACGACTTATTTTAACTCATTTCATGTAAATGGGTTGAACTAATCCGAATAACTCTTTTGACCTGATTAATATAGTTTCGCATAAAAGTTAAAATCTATATTTATTAGTAACCACAATATCTTAAAAAAATAAAATAAGACTACCTACTCACAAAAAATATTAATATTTCATATTTTAATCTATAACAAAACTAATATTACAAGCACAATAATAACAACATAGGTCCAAAATTATAATCCTAACAATAAAACATAAGTATATTAAGAGATATCAATAGTATAACTCAATAATAATAAAATTTTAATTTTGAAATAAAACTTAAACAAGTTATTACAAGTTGATTTCAGACTAAACAAGTTGATCCGTTTATTAATAGTATCCTAACGGGTCAACCCGAATTCATTTATATCAAACCTAAACCTATCAAATTCATGTCGTGCTTATATTAGATTCACAGATCGTGTCACTTATTGCCACCCCTACGTTAATATATCAATCCAATGGTAAGCACGAATTGTGAATAAATACACAGATTTATTGCGAAAAGCTTCGAGTACTCTTGATTCTTGAGACAATCACTCGATTTACAAATCTCTGGTTCATTTACATATTTAATCTTGACCAAGCTCCGTTAAAATTGTTGCATTCCTGATTTTTTTTTTTTTTTATAGAAAATAGACATCATTTCATTCTATGAAGAAAATAAGGTACAGTTGTGACTCAAGATATAAGCCAAACTACACATCTGTTATATGCTTTCCTGCACACAAATTTCTTTACGACGGATATGGTCTTAACTTTTAAAAACTCTCAACTGAGAGTATCATTCTTGTATAAAACAGAGATAAACCATCCCCACCTCCTTTGGAAAGGCAACGCAAATTCACTCAACGGTAACACAATTCTCTTCCAAACCACAACCTTGCACTAAATTCTGATTTGTGGTCAACTTTGATTTATTTGCTTACTCCTCTTCATTTCAGGTTTACAATAGTAATCTTTCTTTTTTCAAACATCTCACTCATGCACCATGTCAGGCACCCGCTTTATTGCGTGCCACCAATCGCTAGCTCGCGTAGGGCCATGTTCATTGTTCACCCATATCAAGCCTTATTATACTTATCATGTTCGCATAAGTATGCGGCTATGAAGGTTAATTATTGAGTTATCAAGGAGCTTATAAAAAAATGACTTCTTTATCAACCTGTCGATGATCCATAATTTTAAAACAAATAAGAGTGGATATAGTTTTCTCCCGGAGTCGGTAATCGCCTCCGAGCAAAAATGGTCATAGCTGATAAAAATCTTATACATCTCTAAGATATACTCTCCTTCCCTTTTGGGTACAATGTCCATATGATACTTGAAACCAAAGAGGAACGGCAAAAATGAAAGACAAGATCGTCATAACCTTGGTTCCCCACTCAGAGCCTTTTTGTTTTTGAGTCACTTTTGGAGAGCGTAATCACAGAAAGCTTGTTGATCTCATACAACAATCCAGCTGAGAACAGGAAACTGCACCAAGCAATGTAAACATTAAATATTTCATTAACATATGTATATCTCCTAGTCTCAAATTTTCAACAGATGCTCTAAACTCAATTGATTGAGTATCCCACGCCAGTTCATCTGCTTGGCCTTATTTTTCTAGAATGTAGCATGTTGTAAGTTGTAACCCCTTTTGTTCAATTACTAATACAGAGACATTGCTTTGTTGCATTTACAATGACGTGAATCTATTCATACTCAAGGATACGATTGCACATAAAATGAGGACTAGGACATAATCAACAGCCAACAATTTTCCAAGTCAATTTAAATAGAGACTTTCACTCTTTGCAAGGGCTCCCATTTTATTCTTTTCTATAATAACTAACTTCTACATTATAGATTTTTCTAAGAACAAGTAGTAAAATCTAGTCCCAAAATTATTACATACCATGTTGTGATGCAAACTCGATGGACTGTGCTAGCAGCAATCAGAGCAATGGCTTCTGCTATAATGACTGCAAAAAGAGGTAAACAGGACTGGTTCAGTTATTCTTCCAAGTATAATATGTCTACTATCAGAAGCCTACAAGTAACAATTGTCTGTACACGGTGAAACATTTTCTCCCCTTTTCCTGACTGTATGTAGTGATATTTGAAAGTAGAGGAATTCTACTCGTCAGCCATTATTCACTCTCACACTCCACACCTACAGCTTTTTCATAGGGTGTAGGGGTGTTTTTCATAGAGTGTGGGGGTGTTTTTCATAAGGTGTGGGGTGTGGGGTAGCAAATAGTGGCTGATGCTTCAGTTGCTATTGAATGCATATGCAAAATACAATTTAGTTTCTTTCCCCCAATAGTATATTCAAGGAAATGAGGTGCGTGTAATAGATGTTAGGAAAGAGCATTAATGACAAATCAATATTGAAAAATGGATGACAACATTAATTCTCAGCCTTTTGAATTTTGGGACAATTTCATCCTGCAAAGGTATCCTCTAGCTGCTTTCATATTTATCAGAAGTGGGCCAAACTTGAAACAAACTTAGAGGTCCAGTGATCATAAATACAAGGATTCAACTGGAAAAAATCAATTATTTCACACCATTCTTCTTGAGTACTTGGGATCATAAAAATTCTAAAACTTAAGAACCAACTGGCCTCAACACAAGCAAACAATGACTGGGGCAACGGTCCCAACAGCTTGAAATATATATAAGGTCTTCATGCTTTGAAAAATCTCTGTAGTCTGTATGTGTTACTATTGTTCTAATGAATCTGTAGAGTAGTTCTCATCTTTAACACCTCCCACTCCAGAATGCAAATGTACACAAAAGTTAGTAGAATACCAGGTCATGCACAAAGTTGTCTGAAACTAGAACAAGTAGGATGGTGAAAGTGGACTAAATACTTGTCCCCGAAAAAAAAAGGTGGAGACAGGCACACGAGTGAACTTGGTTATATTGGTTATATTGATCAGATAGTTAGAGACATTCGCACACGGACAGAAAAGCAGGCATATGGATGATGGTTCACACGCATACAAACATACACTAAACAAACCCTGGATTGAAAAGTGGGCTTCACAGATGTGATTCGGGACCAATGAGTGGCTGTGCAGCATGCTCCGGAGGAGATTGACCCTTCCCCGAGTCAGTCCAGTCAGAAATACATGCACCATGCTTGCAGACAAGCATGTGCGATCCCCGACAGACCAGAAAAGTAAGGCCTCGTTTACACATATGAGATGAGATGAGAAATCTGTGAATAGTAGTGAGATAGTTTGTGAATAGTAATGAAATGGTTTGAGTTAAGATGTTTTATGGAGTTTTGAGAAATGAGAGATAAAAAGCTGAATAAAATATTATAAAGTTAAAATATTTTTAGAATATAATTTTTTAATATAATTTTTATTTTGGGATTTGAAAAAGTTGTATTGTTTTTTGTGTTTTGTTTGCAAGTTTGGTAAAGTTGTAATGATTAGGTAATGATTAAGTTGAAAATTTGAAAATTTGAAATTGAAAAGTGTTTGTGTTTGAATGGTGTTTGGAAGTTGAGATGAGATGGGTTGAGACTATCTGTGAAACCAAACGGGGCCAAAGACCCTACTTGAGTAACGTTGCATGAACAAATCTCTTTGATTTGACAAAAGAAACTGCATGGGTAGGAAACTGAAAAGGCTCCATTCTATATCACTTAGAAGGGTTTCATAATATTATCTCATTAACAATAAGATGCACAAACAATATACAAAGATAAAGCACACTCACCAGCACCCCACCCAGTCTTCATGCCACATGTTTCCTGGAAATTTCCAATGAACTGCAGGAACAGCACCAATCAATATATATACACACACACACACACACACACATCAATATGTTCTACCAATTATTTGAGTCATACACAATAAAAGACAATGCAAGCTCAGTTTTTTTATTTGTGACGGACTAAGGCAATAGAAACCAATTTATTCTACAATGCAAACAAATAATGTAGAACAAAAAAAGTAAACACACGCATTCATGATAAAGCATGTACATCTTCTTAACTACACGAATACGTATGCATGCATGCATGTACTTGTATATAGTGCGGCAATGAGCATTTTGTTGTTTCCGTTCTTAAACATTCATTCAAAATGTCGCAGCATGGAGTCACACTTCCCAAGAACGATAGGGTAACAGCTTTCTAACTTGTGTACATGCGATTCCCCCCACTTCCCCCCTATTTCCCTCTTTTCTAAACATAAACATTTTCATTAAGATAGAAAATATACAATACAACATAAAATATATTGTTAATTACAACAATCCAACCTAAAGCACGGAGTTAATTGCAATGAGACCCCTAAAACAAAAATTTTGCAATCAACGCCATTATTTGTTTTTGATAAGTAAAGCACTCTTAGTTTTTTATTAACTTGCAATGTTTATCCCACCATCAAAATTATTAGTATCAAGATTAACAGATTAGCATGCAGGACATGCATGGTGGTGGGTGCACAAATCTCATATAATTAACAGATAAAGATATATTGATTAGTGTTTCTGCCATAATTGATATTTCATTTACTTTGGGGGGGGGGGGGGTGTATTAGAACTTTCTTTTATCAATCTTTGTTACTTTGGGCCAAGGCCATTGTATTAGAGGGGGCTAACTTTAATGACTTGTATGCTTCTTTCTTTGCTAGTAGGCTGTAATTAGGTATATTCTCTTGTATATTCTTTTATCAATCTTTGTTACTTTGGGCTTTGGGCTAAGGCCATTGTATTAGAGGGGGCTAACTTAAATGACTTGTATGCTTCTTTCTTTGCTAGTAGGCTGTAATTAGGAATATTCTCTTGTATACTACTTGTGTACTTGGGTTTTGCCTAATCATGAGGATTAATAAATTTTTCTTACATATAAAAAAAAAATATTTCATTTACATATCAAAATATATACTGATTAGCATTTTCTATCCCATCACCCGCCTCTATAATCTGTTACTTTGATATTAACTTAGAACGAGGGATGGACCTTGTAACTAAATCTCACATTAAGATGTGATTCTGAAAAGCGCCCATGAAAACGACAACACAATTAAATTTTTCTTTGATGAGTAATAATACAAGTCAATTAATTTCTTATATCTTTTGATTGTATAAAGTCGGATTCAAATCAGAAATAAATTTGGTTTCATACGAATACATCAGTGTGATATTGTCACTCATGAAAATACAAAAGCCAATGAGGAGCTTCAGAACTCACCGTTAGGAGAACGAGAAATAGAAGAGAACTGGTGAACCCCCCAAGTATGGTGAACAACTCTGACGACGCTAACTTCCCTCTATACACTTCTTGAAGCGAGAGAATGACTGTGAACAGAAGGATGGAATAAAGCATAGAACTCCCTGGCCCCGCCATGGACTTCGGTTTGCAAAGACAATCAAAAGAAAAAAAAAAAATACACATCTCAGTCAATGACGATTAATTATAACAAGCAACTCCAATATTAGTAGAACCAGCTGCAATAATCACGAAAAAGAGTTTTAGGCCCAATAGAGTGCCAGAGATACGAGATTTCACGCAATAGCTTGTCAATTTTATTGACTTACATTTTTCTCGGAACCAAACAGGGTTTTTGGCGAGGAAGAGCGAGAAGGATCGTACCTCAGAATCCCAGATCCCCTTCTCTTCTATATTAAGAGGCTGTATCGAAATTAAGCGAGATGTAGGGGGGCAAATGCGTCCAAGATGATAAAGCGCCACAGACGGCGTCGTTTGCCAAATGGAAATCTAAATTGATTTAGCAAACGGCGTCGTATTTGTGAGATTTATCGTTGCCTCCCTCCTCCGCTGTAATGGAGTCGTGTGTAATGGAATGGCCGGAGTGCCCGGTCTGCCTCCAGAACTACGACGACGGGAGCGTTGTCCCACGCGTGCTCGGCTGTGGGCACACGGCCTGCGAGGCTTGCCTCGGGAACCTGCCCCAAAGGTATCCACAGACGATTCGCTGCCCGGCGTGTAACCAGCTCGTCAAGTACCCTGCTCAAGGCCCCTCCGCTCTGCCCAAGAACATCGACCTCCTCCGTATCTGTCCTCCTCAAATCCCGAATCCCAAACCCCAAATTGAAAACAAGGAACGCTCCCAGAATTACGGTGATCGCCACCAGTTTTTACCTCGATTTTGGTCTGAAGAGTTCTATTCTCTTTGGAAGGACTGGGTCCTCCCGTACGATTCCGTTTTGGTTGAACCAAACGATGAAGACGAAGGCAAAGGTATTTGTGCTGTGGTACATGGGAGAACTGCCTCTGCTTCTTCATTGTCGATTCGAGGCGGGTTCAGAGAGAACCAAATGGTGAGTCTTGTACGGATCGTTTCTTTACCTACTGTGAGTGACTCTTCTGTGTTTGATTATAACTATGTTGCGCGGATTATGAATTGTTTGAGTGGAATGGAAGAGACGGAAAGAGATGAATTAGGTTTGATCTTGAGAGCATCTTTGGGACAACAGAGTGGGATGCATAAAGTTTATGGCTTGTGGGGTGATTTGGATGGTGGGTTCTTGGATTTAGTGTGTGAAAGACAGAGAGGGAATTTGTTGGAGAAGTTGGGTGAATTCAGTAATGGGGAGGGTTTAACTAAAGATGGGATGTCTGGTTTTTCGCTGGTCGGTGCGGGAATTTGTGAGGCAGTAATTAGTTTGCATTTGGAAGGGTTGCTTTTGGGTAGTTTGGATCTTTCATGCTTTAGTTTCGACAATTTCAGTCGTGTTCATGTTGATTTGAGTGGGGTATTGATGGCAGGAATGAAGGTTCATGAGAGTGTTATAGAAGCCGTTTCTGGTAGGTCAAGAATTGATGATAATGCATTGGGAGTGATTTTCAGTAGTTTGTTAAAAAGCAAGGTTTTTTTGAGCCCGGAGCTGTTGCTCGAGTTATTGCAAAAAGAGGGCAATGCAGTAGAATGTGGAACCTCAGGTTATTCGTTAAGTTTTAGCTCAGATGTTTGGTCATTAGCTTGTGTGCTAATGATGGTTATACTTGGAAAATCATTCACAGAACAGATTTCAGAAATAAGCATAGAAGGTTCTGATTATTCTGCTTTTTACCTGAGGTGGGTGGAGAAGGTTAGTTCTTTGTTCGAGAAAAATTTGGGTTCAGAATATGACTCATCCAGTCAGATCCTCTGTAAATGTTTGAATTTGGATCCAGAAAGTCGCCCACTTGCAACTGATGTGAGAAGATGCCTAAGGGAATTGTTAATCAAGCCTCAATTTGATGCCTTAGGTGGTCTTGAGGATGTAAAAGGGGACAGAACTTTGCATTGCTTGATTCTTGGGAAACTGTGTCGGTTGCCCACTAAAAGTGCAGAAATGTACAAAAAAGATGGTGGGGAAGATATTGATCAAGGTGATGAGGGGGTTGACCGAAACTTTGTTGAAGTTCTCTCTAAAGGAGCTACCAAATTTAAAGATCTTCAGGGCCATCTTGATTGTATTACAGGTTTAGCAGTTGGAGGTATGAATTATAAGTGGATTTGTATGATTCCAAATATGCTATCTCAAGTTTATTCTCAATACTAGACAAGAATCCATGCATACCCATTCAGTTGTTTTGGCTGTTAAGACTTCCTTAAAAAATCTGGAACTTGAGAATTAAGATGTTTGCAAATCTGCATACCCATTCAGATGTTTGCACAGGGTCGTGACTATGAGGTTTCTTAGTTCCCCTTACTTTCTATGACAAGTTGTGGACTATATTTTTTTTTTTTTTTATAACCGTGAGTGTCCGGGCCAGCTTGTGCACACCTCAACTAATCCCATGGGGCCCTAAAGTTAACGACCAGGTAAATCTCCAGTGGCCCTAGGGGGACTCGAATTGGTGACCATTGGAGAGCAAATCCAAGGCTGGACCAGCTGAGCTACCCCTCAGGGTTAAGTTGTGGACTATATTGGTGTCTGTAATTATGGTGAAAGTGTGGGAAAAGCTACGTGGGTCTTGACATGGGGTGGTTCTCCTTTATTAGAAACAGGATGAATCAGAGGCTTCTAAGTAGGAGATCACCCACCTTTCTTTATTTTGCATTCAGAGCTTGGAAATTTTAATGAAACTTACATGGATACAAATGCAAGCTTTGAGCTTGGTTTTTAAGCATAATTAGAATATTCTACTTCAAACCCATATAATTAATCCTTTAAGGTGTGAAGCTGTGACTTCACAGTGTCGAAACTTTTATGTGCTCGCAGAAAGAGGAAAATGAATAATGTTGGGTCACTGTGGTGCTTCACTGCTTTTGTTGTTTCAAGTATATTGCTTTCAATGACTACTTTTCTTCTGATCTTGTAGGGGATTTTCTGTTTAGCTCCTCATTTGATAAAACTGTACGTGTATGGTCTTTGCAGGTAAAGACTCTAAAGGCACAGTTTTTGAAGTTACCAGTTTTACTACTAGTTCAACTTGTAGGGAATCATATTAAGTAATTTATTTTACTTTTAGTTTCCACTTAACTATTTTTATCAAGTAAAATTTTCAGTTGTCTTAGACATGTAATATTCGGCATCTCAGTCGAGTGGATTCAGTAAGTAAATCCCTACAAAATAAAATGAAGTATTGGCATATGGTTGTCTACTTTCTTTTAGTGATGAGTTCTTGCACATTAATTGGGGGCACTGCCTTTCCAGAATGAAAGAGGGAGTTGCTAACTTGGATATGTGAAAGCTAGAACATAATATGAGAACCATTTTTTGGGATTTGCTTTGCATTAATAGAAAGAGTTTCAACCTGAACAGAAGGCTTATAATGGGTCTTGATGCTGCCTGCATCTGTGCTGATTGCTTTTTTACGTGAATTTGAAAGTGTGTTTGACCATTTAACTTAGATCCTTTTTCAGTGTCTTGCAACTCGTCTTTAGCTCAGGAAAACCATGTATAATAGCTGGAATTATGTTGCAAAATAAAACTTACAAAAAAAAACTTATCGCTAGTGCTTTGTGGTTGCTGGGTGTATTCTGTGTATGCTTCCTATGTATCCAGGCTATGCCTTTTTCTATAAATAAAGTTTTACTCTTTTTTTTTTTATAAGTATCAATAAAGTTTTACTCTTACTTACATAAAAAAAATGATTTGATTTATTTTTTATTTTTAATCTTATGTTTAAATTTTCGTGATTGCAATTCTAATAATTTTCTTTGGCATTTATATCATGCAGGACTTCTCTCATGTACACACATTTAGAGGCCACGAACATAGAGTCATGGCTCTAGTTTATGTGGATGAAGAACAACTGTGCATAAGTGGTGATAGTGGCGGTGGTATATTTGTCTGGAGTAGTACTGTCCCTCTAGGGCAGGATCCTTTAAAGAAATGGTATGAGCAAAAAGATTGGCGCTATAGTGGTATTCATGCCCTGACCATTTCAGGAAATGGCCATATCTATTCTGGCAGTGGAGATAAATCAATAAAAGGATGGTCATTGCGGGTGATTCCTTGTATTATCACGTGATATGTGATTTTGCATACGTATTTTTCAATGATATGTGAAGATATATGAACTCTTTTTTTTTTTTTTTTCTTTTTTGGTCTTTCCCAGGATGGCACTCTATCATGCACAATGATTGGACATAAATCAGTAGTTTCCACTCTTGCAGTATGTGATGGGATTCTTTACAGTGGAAGTTGGGATGGAACAATCCGATTATGGAGTCTTAGTGATCATAGTCCATTAGCAGTATTGGGGGAAGATATGCCTGGAAATGTGACCTCTGTCCTGGCCCTTGCTGCTAATGGGCACATGCTAGTTGCAGCTCATGAAAATGGATGTATCAAGGTTTTATATTCTCAAACCTTGCATGAGCTGGGTTAGTTTAGTCATTTGGTAGTTTGACATCACTTGGATGCGAATTTAGACTTGAAACATGGTCATTTAATAGCCTGTCTAAAATAATTAGTCATTCCATTTGTCAACATCCTAAAATTGCTTTGTATACATACATTCAAAGAAAGTTAGGTTTGTTTAAGTGCTATAAGATGTTTAAACTCATTTCAGATTAATTATGAGACAAAGTAGAAACTTTCTTCTATGCCCAAACTTTAATGAACAGATGGGAAATTTCTAGCACTTAAAACATAAATATTTGCATTTTGTTGACTGGTATGCCTATTAGTATCCCCTTCAAAGCCAATAAGGATTTGCCTTTTTTTTTTTTTTTTTTTTTTTTTTTAAACTGATGGACTTCATTGCTAAGTAATCATATGCTTTTGCCACTCCACTCAGGTCTGGAAGAATGATGTACTAATGAAATCGACAAAATTACACAATGGTGCTATATTTACTGCTAGTGTGGAGGGTAAATGGCTATTTACAGGAGGTTGGGACGAAAATGTCAAAGTACAGGTACGCATAAAAGAATTTCCAGATGCCACTAAATATTACAGAATGAACTCTCAAATGTAGCTGATCCATTGTTGCTGTTGGCTTTCTTTCACCCATGAATTTGAGTTATTTTCCGGGTTTTTGAGACTCATTAACTTGGTATTGACTTGTAGGAATTATCAGGAGATGAGTTTCAAATAGATGTCATACCAACTGGATCCATCCCTTGCAATTCTGTGATTACAGCTTTGTTTTGCTGGAAAGGAAAGCTTATAGTCGGATATGCTGATAGGTCTATGAAGGTATGCTACATTTTATGCCATATAAATTTACGAGAGACTCACACTTCAGGCATTCTTGGGCAATCTAAAAGAGATGTAAATATCTACAGATATTGTACCTACATTTTTTTCCTGGATGACCATAACAAATGTTCTTGGTTTCTGATTTATTTTTCCCTTCGTGGAATGTGTCCTCTAGAAACTAATCAATATGTTATACATTTTATCTGATCATGGAATTTGATCGTAACTCTACACGCTTTGTTTTTTCTCTATTTTTCCTTTTCTTTGTCTCTCTGTCCTTTTCCTTTTAACTGCTCATATTGGAGTTTTTTTTATTCTGCTAAAGTTAAATATCATTTGAAGAAATAGTCCTTCCATTTTGGTTAATTTGGTGTTCAAGAGAAAGTCTTTAGACTATCCGTTCAAAGGAAAGACCTTGAGAGACCTTGAGAGAGAGAGAGAGAGAGAGAGAGAGTTAATACTACATAGGAAATAGAGATGGAAATGCATACCCTGAGCTTGTATTCTTAGCTCGTGGTAAGAAACAACCAATTTCATTGTTAATTTCTTGTAGTTTGCTTGGAAAAGGAATTCAAAAAGAAAAAAACTATTTGAGCTTTTTTATTTCAATAATTTTTGGTTGAGATAAGCATTCCATATAGCCATTCTATTAGAGATTCACATTTGATTTTGCCATATATTAATGCTAAGTCACTAAATCTTAATTCGATTGTCCCAGGTGTATTATTATGGAAAGTGATCATAGTGTCACCTAGTATGCTGTTATTTCTTTCCTTTACATCATCGAGCAGTGCCAGCCTCAGTTCTTCGCAGTTTCATTGAGTTGCTCAATTTTGGTGTCATGCTGGATTTGTGAATCCCAGTTTGACTCCCCAGGTTATTATGTCGAATGCGATCAATGCACTCTGATGATGTTACCGAAAGACGATCACTAGATCCGGTGGGTTTTAGCGTAATACCAGGTTCTGTAATTATTTCCACAAGCAAAATATATTAAGATGTAAAGTGTGAGGTATTTTTCTCATTCTGAATTTTATCATTTCCAGTCACACCGGTTAATGTGGGGCATTTTAAATGGCTTCCAAATTAAATAGAGATCTTCTTCAATTGTCTAACCAAATTGGATATTCCAATTCTGGAGAGAAATAGACACATATGTAGATTCTACAATATTTAATGTTGTCCGAAAATTGCCGTAAAGGATTTTCGGGCAATATGGACTCTACGTGAGCATTAAATTGCTATGCTTTATCTCTCTCTTCATTGGATTTTCCAATTTGGTCAAGCAATTCAATGTATCATTGGTGGTTTCTTATGTCAATCACTCAAAGAAAGTCACATAAAATGTGTCAAATTAACCGGTGTGACTGAGGATTATAAAATTTCAGGATGAATAACAAACATTCCTCTATTGTGAATATGAAGTGTACCATGAAAATAATAAAAGATTGTATAGACTCATTGGCTTGATAGTTGAAAATTAGAAAAGATCCATGTTGCTCTTTTTATACAGACTACCTCTTCTGTTTCACCCATAGGTGAGCCTACCTTTCAAGCCTCAAAGTCTCTCATTAGATTTTCGATATTTTTATTCTTTTTCCCATTTTTCATTACTAGGCTATTGAATATTTTCAATCTTTAAACATTTATGCACAAAAAGGAAAAAATAAGGATACGGGCATTTGAATCAATCTGATGCAATCTGAGTGCGCAAGTGATGCACATTCCTTTAAGAAAAAATGAGTAAAAATGGGACTCATGAAAAAATTAATTTTTTAATAATAGACTCTACTCTTTTTTTTTAAAAAGTGCACGGTACTTTTACAATCTATGATTGTATCTAGTATTACTCTTTCCATTAACAGTGATCGTATTTGGCATCCTTGCATGTTGTTGCATGCTACTCTAATTCCGGCCTTTTTCTCCCTTCCTTGAGAAATAATAGCAAGCACAAAGAAATGATTAACAAAAAAAGACCAATCCTAGCGGGCTTCAACAACAACAACAAAGGAACAATTTTAAGGAAAAATGGAACAAATCGAGACTAGATAAACATCTCAAATAATGTAGATAAAGAGTTTGAGATTTTAATTGCATTATAATATTCTAGGACTACCTTCATGATCTGGCCAATTATCCTACGCATGTGAAACAAGAGACTGCATGTATTGAAGGGATTACTCACAGAAAATAACCTTGAACGCCCTGGCAAAATATAAGCAAGAAAGAACCTCACAAAGAACGCTGGAAGAATCAAGACAACTCCCCCAAAAATAGAAAAATAGAAAAAAAGAAAAACCCAAAACCCTCACCACTAGCAACCCAGCCAGAGGAAGGAAGAATCCATCCTTTCTACTCCTTTAACAGTTCTCTCTTTCCCTTCATCTCTTAATTTTCTTTCATTTTTCCTTAGTTTTTCTCATTTTCTTGAAGCCACCATTTCATGTTGTTTCATATTGAATTAGATCAATATATATTTCACCAAATCAGCAAATCTCGGAGCAAATAGAAAATCCTTTTGAGAAGCAAGTTTCAGACCAAGACAATTAATTACTCAATGTGGTGCCAAGTGAATAAGAAATATTTGGAGCTTTAAAACAAATTCCAAATCGCAAAGCGCTAAGTCCAGACAGTATGACAACCCTCTTTTATAGATATTATTGGAGTATTATAAAAAAAGAGGTCATCCAGGCAGTGCAAAATTTTTTCAGAAGTGGGAAACTTTTGAAGCAGATCAACCACATCAATATAGCTCTCATCCCAAAAACTCAAAGTCCAAGTTCCCGAGCCAATTCCGCCCAATCAATCTCACAAATGTTAACTATAAAATCATTACCAAAATATTGGCCAATCGCTTTAAAGCCACACTAGCCAATATTATCTCTCCCCTTTAGACATGTCCCAGGCCGCAACATAAAAGAAAATACCATAATTGCCCACGAGTTATTTCACCACCTCAAAAGGAAAACTGAAAAAAAGGTTTAATAGCTATAAAGCTCGACATGGAGAAGGCTTTCGACCTTGTTGTATGGGAGTTTCTCTTTATGGTAATGACAGTATTGGGATACAGTCAAGGATGGATAAATCTAATAAAAGAGTGTGTAACAACTACAACTTCTCTATTATTATAAACGGCTCACCAAGGAGTTTTTTTAAAACACAAAGAGGACTAAGACAAGGAGACCCGAGTTCACCCTTTCTCTTCATACTAGTCACAAAGGCATCATCAAGAGTTATGTTAAAAGCTGAAGCGCAAGGTACACTTGAAGGAATACAAATTAATAGAAATAGTCTACCCATCTCGCACCACACTTGAAGGAATACAAATTAATAGAAATAGTCTACCCATCTCGCACCTACTCTTCGTGGATGACACAATCATTTTTGCGAAATCTACTGAAAGAAATGCTCAAGTTATCTCTGAAAACTTAGCAAAGTATCAGCAGTGGTCGAGGCAAAAAATAAACTTGAGCAAATCCTCCATCTTCATCACACGGAATACATATTCAGCAACCAAATCAACCATCACTCAATTGCTTCCTTACAAACCTACAAAGCATCTTCAGTGAGAATGAAATATTTGAGCTTGCCAACTTCCTTTAGTAAGAACAAAAAAGAAAACTACAATGAATTGCTTAGTAAAGTGGGGAAAAACTAGAAGGTTTGAAATCAAAACTTTTATCACAAGCAAGGAGAATAATGTTGATCAGATCAGTAGCAAGCACCATCCCATCTTACCATATGACCTATTTTCAACTCCCAAATCAGTATGCAAGGCTCTCGACACTAGCTTCACAAATTCTTGGTGGGGATTCCCAAAAGACAAAACCCACAACTTGATTCTAAAATCATGGAAATTAATTTTCCAACCAAAAAAATTAAAAGGGCTCAAATTCAGACTGATGGAAAAAATGAATCAAGCTTTATTAGCAAAGACAGGGTGAGAAATAAGTGAAAGACAAAATGGTCTATGGCACTCAATTCTCTCGGAAAAATATCTCAAAAACTCGAGTTTCTAGAACGCAGCACCAAAATCACTAGACTCCTACTTGTGGAAAGGTTTTCTCCAGACAAGAGACATACTCAAAAAAGGAAGATGCTACCAAATCAATAATGGGCTTTCGGTTAATATATGGTTAGAAATGTGGATTCTCTCAATGGAAAATTTCAAACCAAATCCGATCCAAGGAATGGATCAGATCTACCATTCCTTAAAGGTTTTAGATATAATCATAGAAAATCCACGGTCTTGGGATACGCAAAAAATGCAAAATCTATTCAACCAATAAAGCATCATAGAAATTCAAAAAATTCCATTGTCGACAATCTCTCAAAGACAAGACAAGATAATTGGGATACTGAACCATAATGAAAATTTCTTGATTAAAACAACTTAGCACATAACGATCAATACCAAGACTTAGCTCAACAAATTCCCACACTAGCCCTTTTCAAACCCCTATGGAGTCTAAGAATCCATGACCATCACAGGTTGCTACTTTGAAAATACTCTAGAACATCCTCCTCACCAAATCAATATTAAGCGCAATCGTTCCCTAACTTGGCTTCTAAGAATGTCCATTGTGCAATCAGGCAGAAGAAACCTTGCTATATCTTTTCATAGAGTGTCCAATAAATCAAATACTATGGCAACAAAGTCCTTGGCCATTAAATTTAGCAAATCTACCCATACGCTCCATTTCATATTGGATAAAGATGATCTTATACCGAGAACATGAGTTGGGACTATGGACACAGAAAAGTACTACTTCCAGCTATTTTCAGTAATTATAATGGATTTTATATGAGGAAACGAAATGATATAGTTCATAACCATGCTTCCCTATCTCTTGAGACGACAAAAAATCATTTGAACTATATATATGAAGAATACAAGAAAGTAAGGGAAGAGAAACAAAAAAAGTAAGAAGAAGCCTAGAAGCCTCCGCCACCAAATTATCAAAGCTTTTCCTTCGACGCTATAGTTAGAGATGAGTTCTTAGTAACATCAGTGCGGGGACCACAATGGGGACATCCTGGAGATTAGAATAGAAAAAATTTAAAATGGCAAACCCTTTGGAAGCCGAAGCTTCAGCGACACTTTTTGTTTCCAAAATGGCATCACAACATTAACAAAATTTAGCAATAATTGAAGGCGACGCCCAATCTGTCATCACAACCATTGAAAGCTCGGATCCGTCCACATTTTGGACAATCTCCCCCATCATTGCAAATTTTCTGCAAATCTTCCGCCATCATCAAAGATGGAAGTAGCCAAAATCCATCGATTTCAAAATCGATTTGCACACTCAGTGGCGCAATGGGCAGAAACCAATTAAGCTTTTGGATGCATACCTTTAGATAATCTCTCTCGATGCTTTTTACTTATTGATAGTGAAAATGATCCACCTTGAACATTTTGTGATTCAGTTTATTCTATAATATATGCTTGATTAGGAAAAAAAAAAAGAATTCATCAATTTAGGCTTCATTTGTTTTTGCAGATGAGATAAGATGTGTTGAGATTAAAATTAAACGTTGAATAAAATATTGTTAAAAAATATATATTTTAATATTATTTTTATTTTAAGATTTGAAAAGTTAAATTGTTTATTTTATTTTATATGAAAATTTGATAAAGTTGTAATAATTAGATAAAATAAAATGAAATGAATTGAGACGAATTATAAAAACTTTATTCATCAAAAGAAAGGAAGAAAATAGTAATCGGTAAAAATTTCCAAAAGATGGAAAATCACCCAACTAAAATGGGACCAAGGAACTTGTGAAGCAATGGTTATAGCTTTCAAGCTTATTACTCCCAGTTGGCCGCCCATCGAAGCGCACAAAAAAGAAGGAAACCCAGCTCCGCACGCATGGCAACGGTGCATGCTCTCCTGAACCCCTCTTTCCTCTCCCCAAAACCTCCCGAGAGAAGAACCGCTTTCTCCCTTCCCAACCCCTTTCTCACCCTACCTCTTCGTCCTCCTCCTCGTCGTTCTTTTTGTCGGCTGCAACAACGAGTTCTTGCAACTAGACCAATTGCTGCGTCAGTAAAGGTTCTACTCTGTTCGTGCCCACCATTTGTTTGTCCATACGTTTGTGTATATATTCAACCGCTCCGTTTGTTCTGTTTAGGAGCATTTGGGTCGTCTCAGTAAGACATGGAGTGATATCATGAGTTTAAACCACTGGGTTGTGCGCGACTATGTCCGTCTAGTGAAGTCCGTGAACGTTCTCGAGCCAGAGATTAGGAGTCTTTCCGATGAGCAGGTTTCTGGGTTTAAATTGGTTTTCGCCAAGCCTTATGTTTTTTGTTTTTGGTGTACTACTTTATAAGGGGGTTGCATTTGTTGTGATAGCTGACTGCAAAAACTGAGGAGTTCCGAGGCCGATTGAGGCAAGGGGAGACGCTGGCCCACATTCAAGCTGGTTAAACTTCTGTTTGAGTTTCACACTTTTAGACAGCTGAATCTTAATTTTTTTTATAAAAATAGTATTGATGTTTGTTTAATTATAATCTCTGCAGAGGCATTTGCTGTTGTTCGTGAAGCTGCAAGGAGGAAACTTGGAATGCGTCACTTTGATGTGCAGGTCTCTCTTATACACATACATCCCTCTCTCTCTCTCTCTCTCTCTCTCTCTCTCTCTGGCACACATGCAGGTATATCTGCTTAAAATGTGCGAATAGGCTTATATATGTTTCACATTCACGATAGATTATTGGTGGAGCGGTGCTTCATGATGGATCTATTGCCGAGATGAAAACAGGGGAGGGAAAGACATTGGTATCCACATTAGCTGCATATCTTAATGCCCTGAGTGGCGAGGGTGTTCATGGTACGTGGTCTATCATAATCTGTTTAGCAGATGGTTTTATTTTCTTTGGGAATTTAGATTATGGTATGGAAAGTTTCTAAATTTTTTTGGATAATTAATAAGAATTTTATTACCATGAATTGGCCTAGCCCGAGTACACATGAAGTATACAAGAGGAAATATCTATACACAACGACTAAAAAGATAGAAAAAACTAGATTAACTCCAACACATCATCACCATTCATTACATTAGCCTTAGCGCATAGACAAAGTTTTAAAGAAAAATTCCCTAATTTCTTCCATCAATCGTTCTTTGTCTTCAAAACATCTCCCATTCCTTTCTAGCCATAAGAGCACTAGTAGTGGACTCAACAAAGTTATATTTTGGCCAAAGTTTAACTATATTGCATAAAAACTCACTGTAGTGGACTTAACAAAGCTACAATATTTTTAACTTTGATAATTTTCACTGGACAATCTGTTGAGTCCAAGTTGCTGGCCAAATATTATTTTGGCATAAAAAATTCCCTCTCCGGAGTGCTATTCGTTTCGCGCAAGCTCACAACTCCAGAAAATTTCTCTTCGTCTCAAAAGCATGAAGCGCCCAAAGTCCAAACTCAACCACAAAAGGAGGCCAGTCTCTATCAATCATCATTTCAATGATATGGCATCATCTTGCTTGAGTGCTTCAAGTTCTAGTTCTGTAATATTATGATTAGTTGATGCCAATGTTTTCTTTTAAAATCTAATATCAACGTTAGAAAATTAATGTGTAGTTTTTTAATAATGAATAAGTATTCAAATTACAATTATAATAAAAATAAATGAAAAGATCGAAATCAATAATTTAATAGAATAGTAATAGATTTGGAAAGTGTTATTTGGTGTTGTTGAAAGTGGCTAGCTAAACTTATAAAAGTGAATTCTCTAGCCAAATTTCAAACTTTGTTTAGTCCATTACTAATGCTCTAAACACCACATCAAGCACGAATGAATCATTTTCCAAATGGCTGCAATGGGTAGACGCCGCCCAACATACATCCAATAGGCTAGTAAATTCACCACATACTAGTGATAAAGCATAGTTTTAGCATTATCTAGAGGTTTTTTTTTTATGTGCAAGTTATTTGAATTTAAATGCTTGGGAAAGGAAAAGGTAATATTGCTATAACAGCAACAACTATCACAACAAAAACAATAATAGTGATAACAGGAAAAAAAAAAAACTAGCTACATAGGAAGAGTTTGTACTATCGATCATCAACCATTTCCATTTGTTTTGCAAGATTCCATTTCCTGAAAAACAAGTCATGATTAATTTTGCTTCTGGAAGAAAATTAGTTTAATATTTCTAGCTAACTGCATCAAAAAACTATTTCACATGTTGTAGCTGCAATTGTAATGGTCCATGCACTCCACATCATGCTATGAATATATGGTAAACATAGCGTCGAGGAAATTTATAAGCATTGGAGGTGAAGGATTTTCGACCTATCAGTCTCATTAATGGGGTATATAAGATTATCTCAAAGGTGCTTTCAAATCGTATGAGTGTTGTTATGAGTAGTATTATTTCAAAATCTCAGAATGCTTTTGTGAATGGGAGACAAATCTTGGATTGGTTTCAATTGCCAATGACTGTCTAGATTGTAGAACCAAGGAGAGTACACATGGGCTCTTGTGCAAGCTAGATATGGAGAATGCATATGATCATGTTAACTGGGATTTTTTGTGTTACTTACTTAAGAGGTGTGGTTTTGGGGATAGATGGATTTCTTGGATTAGGCATTGTATATCTATTGTCCATTATTCGGTTTTGGTGAATGGTGCACCGGATGGTTTTCTTAATAGCTCTAGGGGTTTAAGACAAGGGGACCCCTTCTCCTCTTTTCTGTTTGTCATTGTTATGGATACACCGAGTCACATGTTGGGCGCAGCTGTTAATGGAGGTTTCCTTGCTGTTTTTTCAGTGGGAGGTGTTAATATATCTCATCTTCTCTTTGCTGATGACACTTAACTTTTTTTGTGAGACGGACTGTGGTCATATACAATATTTGAGGGCTGTATTACTTTGCTTTGAAGCTGTTTCGGGCCTGAAGATCTGAAATGGTTCCTGTGGGTATAGTGTACAATATTGAGGGCTTGGCAAATATCTTGGGCTGTTAGGTTGCTTTGCTGGCCTTGAAATCAAAGTTTTGAATACCGTTTCAGTGACCGTTTCGGTTAAGATATTGGAACAAAATGTTTTGGTACCGGTAACATTTTGGGATAGTCTATATATAGATAAATTAATTATATATGTATAAATTATATTTCAAGATAACATAACGCAAGTCTTAAAAAGTTAAAATACATATTTATAAAACTCAATAATACTTGTAAGATCTCAATCCAACTATTAAAAAAATAATTACTCATCCACCTCATCACAAAAATGAGAGTAGTGATTTGATTTTCGGTTCTCGAGAAAAGAGAATTAAAAAAAGTTAAGAAAATAATCTTTAGATGTGAGAATTAGAGTGAAAATTATGAAAATACATTAAGGCTTCGTTTGGAAACACAACTCATCTCAACTCATCATTACAACTTTTTCAAATCCCAATACAAAATATAATAAACAATTCAACTTTTTCAAATCCCAAAACAATAATAATAATAATAATAATAAATAATATTTTAATAATATTTTATCAACTCAACTCAACTCACTTCAACATCCAAACGCACTCTAAAAATACAAAAATATAAAATTTCGGCCGGTATATACCGAAAACTAGGCGGTATTGACCGAAATGCGCCAAAATGGCCAGTATTTGATCCGGTTCAAAACTCCTATCTCATCTATATTGGTTACTGTCTGGTACGGTACATACCGGCTGGTACGGCCGGTACCGGTACGGTATTCAAATCATTGCTTGAAATGCCTTGCTCTTCCATTAGGGGTTGCTTTCAAGGCGAAATCTATTTGATGATGGAGTGTTAGAAAAAATTGATAGAAGATTGGTGGGTTGGAAACGAATCTATATGTCAAAGGGTGGTAGATTAACTCTCATCAAGAGCTTTATCTAACCTCCCTACATATTTTATCTCTCTATTTCCATTACTTGTAGGCTGCAGGTGTGGCCTCTCATATTGAGAAAACTTTTCGTAATTTTCTTTGGGGAGTTATTGGGTAGGAAACTAATTTTCATCTTGTTGGTTGGAATAAACTATGTTCACCGATATCTTGTGATGGTTTAGGGGTGCGTAATTTGAGGGTTTTCAATAAAGCATTTTTGGAGAAATGGTTGTTGAGATATCATCGAGAAGGGGAGGGTTTGTGGAGAGAAGTCATAGATTTAAAATACAGGAGTATTGGGGGGGCTGGTCTTCTAATGAAGTTAGGGGGACATATAGTGTGGGGCTGTGGAAAAATATTTGCTCTGGATGGGAGAGATTCTCCAATTTTTTCAGATTTGCAATCGGAAGAGGTCATGGTGTTTATTTTTGGCATGATGTTTGGTGTGGTGAAAGGGCTCTTAACCAGGTTTTCCAGATTTCTAGTGACAAAGAGGCTGTTGTGACTGATTTATTGGTGTTTTCCAATGGTTCTGTCCATTGGAATGTTAGTTTTTCAAGAGCGGCTCATGATTGGGAATTGGATATGTTTGCTGATTTTTTGGACTCATTGTATGCTATTTCGTTTACTAATGTGTTGGAGGATAGGATGATTTGGAATCCTGGTGGTAATAATAAGTTCTCGGTGTTCCTTCTATAACACTCTCTTGGGATTCTCTAATGATCATTGTTTTCCTTGAAAGGCTATTTGGAATTGTAAGGTACCGCCTAAGATTGCTTTCTTTATATGGATTGCATCTCTTTCGGGAAAATTCTCATCTCTGACAATTCTCCACACATTGCTGCTGTGAGGAGAATGATACCTCATTGTATTATGTGGTGTTTGTGGATGGAGAGAAACAAGATGTGCTTTGAAGACAGGGAACGTTCTTTGGATGAGTTGAAGAGATCTTTTAAATAATACTTTACTCTATTGGACTTCGACCTTTTCTTGTAATGAGAACAAGTTTCATGATTTGCTTGTATCTCTCACAAGTGCTTAGTGGTAATTAGGCATAATCGATGTATACTCCTTGTGTACTTGGGCCATACCTTTTCCTATCAATAAAATTTTACTTTTACTTATCAAATTTTTTTTTTCATTAGCATTTGAATGTTTTTTGCATGCTTTTTTCACACAATGAGAACATTTTCCCTCAAAATCAAGACAATTATTTATTCACTTGTTATGCCAGAAAAACATGGTAAAGAAAGTCCAAGCAATTTTATGCGAGTACTTTTCTCAATGTTATTGTGGATTAATTCAGTTTATATAGACCTATAACAAAAATTAATTCAGTTTATGTAGACCTATAAAAAAAATTAATTCAGTTTATATAGGCTTCCTTGGAGTAAGTATTGTTATCAGATAGATGTAATTTTAGATTTTCTGAGTGCTATCAGCTAAAGCATGAGTTAGAAGAATTGCCTAGATTTGTTCCTTCCATGCTGTTGAATGGAAAGAGAAACATGCATTTCCTCAGGGTTGCCATCAAGTGAAGTTGCTGTTATATTTTATTTTATTTTTCTTTTATTGGCACCAGTTGCCTGGGAACTAGTCCTAACTAATCTCGGGGGTGCATGGGCTTTTGGCAAGGAGTTTCCTGCAAGTGCACCTCGGGTAATTCAAGGAAAAATTCCCCCAGTCTGATGACCCCTAGAAATTGTTTGCACCCAAGGGTTCGAACCCTAGACTTGGAGGGAGCAAACCACCAAGACCAAGGCCCTTACCACTTGAGCCAACCCTTAGCCTCGTTTATTTTCACAACTATTCTCATCTCATCTCATCTAATCATTACAACTTTCCCAAATTCTCACATAAAATAAAATAAACAATTCAACTTTTTCAAATCTCAAAACAAAAATAATATTAAAAAAATATATTCTAATAATATTTTATTCAACTTTTAACTTTAATCTTATCTCATCTCATCTGCAAAAACAAATGAGGCATTAGGGTTAATATATATTGATTGCATTGAGATTTCTAATGTAGCTGGTATTAGGCTCCTATTGCATATTATTGATAAGAGTTTTGTAAAAGAAGAATCTGTGAGAAACACACGAATACCCATATGTGGAGATAAGTTTATGTAAAAAAAGCCCAAATGCATGTGCATGTGTGTTCATTATTTTCTTTAACAGGCAAGTGCTTAATACTTATAAAAAGAAGGTAAGTGCTTAATTTTTAGAAGAATTTAAGATGAGTGCTTGGTGTCTCTCTTCTTATGGGTACTAAAGTTATAGGTAATTTGTTTGAATGCTTTCTGCTGCAGTCTTGAAGAAATGATTTGGTACTTTGTGTAACTTTTTTATATGTTCTGTGTACATGGGTTATGCCTAATGTTTTCATTGATAAAATTTCTTGATTACTTATAAAAAAAGAAAAGATTTAGTATTATGATCATTTCAAGGCTTTGGCGGGATAGGTGTTGCATTGGGTCGTTTCTTTAAATTAATGTGGATGATGTTTTTTATTGTCTCTAGGTCATGCTAATGTTGTTATTTGCTCTCTCTATCCGCAGTGGTAACTGTTAATGATTATTTAGCTCAACGTGATGCTGAGTGGATGGGTTGTGTTCATCGTTTCTTAGGTCTTTCTGTGGGTCTTATTCAGGTAATTTCCTGTGAATCCAACCAAAAAAAGAAAAGAAAAAAGAAAAGAAGAGATGATAAATGAAAAGGTGATTTCCTATGAGTAAATGTGAATTTTCAAAAGTGCTGGGGCAAGCTGGGCTTGGACCTGGATCGTACTGATGTAATGTTGGGACCTAAAAAGGGGTCTGATTTACAGTAAATTTCTTTTACATTGAGGATAGGTGTAGTTCACTACACAAATGTACATCTATACTGCAACTTATTAATATTTCTGATACTGAAACTTAATATTAGCTTTGATCTTTTGTTGCTTGCATACATAGAGGGGAATGAAATCTTCAGAGCGAAGATCCAACTATGGATGTGATATAACATACACCAATAACTCAGTAAGTCGTATCCACTTTCATATTGAACTTCAATGGTTTTTGCTGGTGTTTCACAGCTTTGCAGTGGTTGATTGACAGTCTTGTTGAAATTTTCTTCGTGCAGTTGATTAATGACTTGTATATCCTTTATTTATTTTCCTTGTTTCTGACTTTTGTTTTTCTGAATGTGCTTTCAGGAACTTGGCTTCGATTATCTGCGAGATAATCTTGCGAGAAATAGTGGACAACTTGTGATGAGATGGTATATTTCATGAAATTAATTCAGTTTCATCTTTATTTGTGTTATTGAAGTTGCACAATAATCTCTGCAAAACAGGCCAAAGCCATTTCATTTTGCAATAGTTGATGAAGTTGATTCAGTCCTTATAGATGACGGAAGAAATCCTTTGCTAATCAGTGGGCAGGTAATACTGGGACACTCTTTTAGTGGGGGCTATTTAAATAAAAAAATGTATAATTGTAGAAGTCAATGCAATAGTAAAACTTATTAAAGTATGTTGTTAACATTTGATCCTTTGTTTTCCTGATGTAAAAGAAACTTTATCCTTTGTTTCCTGTATCTCAGGCTAGTGAAGATGCCGCACGATATCCTGTTGCTGCGAAAGTGGCTGAGCTGCTTGTGCAGGGCTTGTGAGTCCAGTTTTTTGCTTTAATGTTTTGTTAAACTACAAAATTGCTGTTCTCAAGCAGTTCAGCAGAATTGCATTTTGGAGTGCACCATATTACATGTTAACAAAACTGCTCTCTAAAACAATTTTTCTGATAGCATTACAAAGTGGTGCTTAAAGATAATTCTGTGGAGTTGACTGAGGAAGGGATTGCACTCGCAGAGACAGCTCTTGATACCAATGACCTATGGGATGAAAATGATCCCTGGGCCAGGTGAAGATTGATCTCTCTTGCTTTTGTGGTCACTAAGTATTATTGGTGTTGTTGATAGATATTTTGTTGCACATCAACATCACCTCCGCTGTATGTTCTTTCTTGCATCTTTCTCTACTATTTTGTTTTTGGCTTGTTCTGTTTCGTAGTTATAAACCAAGTATTTTTTTCCTTTTTCCTTCAGATTTTCAAGCAACTCTTAATTTGTTTGATTAACAATCCCTTGGTGATTGAACTTAATTGAACATGTATTGCACGCTAGCTGCTTTATCAATCGGCAAATATGGGTTATGTATTTCAACTTCCAACTTTTTAGTTAGCCTTGAATTATCACAGGTTTGTGATGAATGCTTTGAAGGCTAAAGAGTTCTATCGGCGCAATGTCGAATATATTGTTAGAGATGGGAAGGCTCTCATAATCAATGAGGTATTATTTATATGTATTTCAGCATTTTTAATTTTCGTTGGAATGTTATTTTATCAGATAATCAGCTGCTATGCCTTTTGTTTTAACCCGTGTTATTTGCTTGTCTTCGTGTTTTGAGTTATGGTTACCGTAACTTCTCTACAATAAAATTTCATGCATGTGCTCAGATTATTCTAGATTTGCCTGACACATTTTTCTGAGGTGTTTCTACTACAGTATAGTGAATATTTCTAGTAAGAGTGATCAAGAATCTAACTCCACTTCTAAATACCCTACCTTAAACTGAAGTCTACCTAATATATGCTCATCACAGCATCAGTGAATAAAAAGATTTTGGGAAATGATATTCCCACCGAGGAATATCACCGACAAAACCTACCAATTGTTTTTGTTTTTTTTTTTTTTTTTTTTTTTGTGTTTTTACTTACTTAGGAGTGGTTTGGATTCAGAGATGAGTTGAAGTGGGTTGAGATGTTTTGTGAATAGTAGAATAAAAGTTGAACTATTTATTATATTTTGTATGGAAATTTGGAAAGGTTATAATGATGAGATGAGATGAGTTAAGGTGGGTTTTGAATACAAACGAGACCTTAATGGTTAAGGAAGTGTTTTTTAATGAGTTTGTGATTTTATCTTTTAAATGTCCAAGGGGTTTAAAAAATGTTTGAAAAAAAAAATTGCATATTCGGTAGGAACTTTCGGTGGCTTTCTTCGGTAGGTGTAGCAGTGTCCAAAGTTTTTAATTGATAACCAATTTCTGTAGACATTTACAGGAGGGATACGAAGATCTCCAATATTAGTACGCAGTCAGTGATAATTTTTTAATGAAAAATTAGTTGGCGCATGTATTTAACGGGATTAGTCAGGACATTGTTCTCGGACACCCGATGCCAATAAAATAATAATAATAATAATAAACATCAAATGCGATAGGCTTAAGCACTGACGAATGACAGCTGGTCCCCTAGTTTAAGGAAAATGAGAAGGAAACTAATCAAAGCATATAATAGAAACAAAATATGCATGCTAAAGCATGTTTTTTTAACAATGCCCTCTTCCTAATTTGAAAGTCACTTGAGCTTTAGACTTTGCTCCAGATGCAACAATACTTTGTAAGTATACATTATGTATTCTTTAATTTAAGCCTTTGAAATCTGGAGAAGGTTAAGTTTTGGGACTTTACGAGACTATGTATGATATGCCAAATTAAGCATAGGAGGGTAGTGAATGAGATCCCATATGCATGAGAGGAACAATATGCACCAGTTAAACTAAGAGGAAATACTTTCATGGTAATCTTCCAGCAAAGAATTTGTTGCTCAAAATGAACTGCAGGTTTGCAGCAGATAGATTCATTTGATCTCATAGAATGAGGGCTTCTTCTATTAGGACTCTGACTTTAGCTCAGCTAGTTACGGTAAGGGGTATAATTCTTGGTCTGGACCTTGATCAAGGAGGTGGGATAAAATTGGATGTGGAAGCATTTTCAAACAAAACCATGGAGAGAGATAGAGAGTAATGGTATGAATTAGACGATTGGAGCTAATACTTCTGATGGCTCGACTTGTACCACTAGATCATTGCTTTTTAAGGTAATGGAGTTTTGTGCAGACTATTCATTACCATCACCCAAAAGCTCCAAAGTCTTCTCATAAAACTGGATTGATTAGGTTCTTTCAGTAAATTATGACCATTTTCTGTAATTGTATTCTTCATCTATATCTAAAATGATATAATTATTACATTGAAGATCTCAAATGCAACTTACTAACAATAGCTCCATTTATCTGCTTGGTTGGAGAGTTTGAATCATGTTACCTAGTTTGGCGATTGAGGCATTAAATATTTTACAAATTATTATTGTGATAATGTTGGTGGGATATATCAATGGCAAATAGGATTTGAAGGAATCTCCTTTATGACTGAACGGAATTTTCATAAACAATTTGCAGCTGACAGGCAGAATTGAAGAAAAAAAGAGATGGTCTGAGGGGATTCATCAGGCTGTAGAGGCTAAAGAAGGTCTGAAGATTCAGGTATCAAGAATTTTATTGATGAAAATGATAGGTATAACCCACGTACACAGCATGATATATATATGAAAGCTTATCTGATTCAAGCTTAATTTTTGTATGTTTTTTTAGGCTGATTCAGTTGTTGTGGCACAAATCACCTATCAATCACTCTTTAAGCTTTATCCAAAGCTTTCAGGGATGACTGGGACTGCAAAAACGGAAGTATGGCCTCTATATGGATCATGACATTGTATTTATCCATTTTTTGAATTATCTATAAAAAAAATTAACCAGTTTTTGAATCCAACGTTTTGCTTATTTTTGTGATAGAGATCTCATGTAAAAGAATTGCATTCTTATCATTGCAGGAGAAAGAGTTCTTGAAAATGTTCCAGACACCAGTAATTGAAGTGCCCACTAATCTTCCAAATATTCGTAAAGATTTGCCAATCCAAGCTTTTGCTGTAGGGCATTCCACATTTATACTTGATTTTGTTTTAGGTTTGCTTTATTTAAACTTGACTAGTCCATTGGGTCACATGCTATTTAGTCTGCCCGTGGAAAATGGGAACATGTTCGTCAAGAGGTTGCACATATGTTTACACTGGGCCGTCCAGTTTTAGTTGGAACCACAAGGTAAATCTCTGGCTTACCTGTCAATATAACTTGTTTAATAATCTTACACCTGGCTTTGAATGTGACTAATTTAAGCTGCCTCAATGTTGTTTATATCCTAATGTTTTGGAGCTCTTAACTTGATTGCAATATACTGTATGTTGCATGCTGCTGCATTTAGTTTCCGCAGAAGGCAGTATAAGGGGACTAAGTGAGTTCTGAAATATATTGATAACTTGTATCCCTTGAAATAAGGTCTTTATGGAATGCCAGCCCTTCTATACATAGTGGCTATCCAATTTTGACAATATAAAAACTTGGTCGCAGCAACAAGAATACCCATATCCTCATGAGTGCCTTCCACCAATACCAAGTATAAGATGAGGTTGATGTTCCTGTGATACTGTGAAGTTAAATCTTGAAATCGTTTTTGCATAAGACATTTATCAACAGGAAGAACATTGCATGAGTGGATCCTTTCCCCATCAATAGCACTTATAGGATTTCCTTAAAACAAAATTGACTGGAAGTGGAATATACAGGAAGGAAAAACACGACATTCCTCCCTTTTTTGATATGATAATGCGTTTTGTGATATGATTGGATCCCTTTCCAGGTTATTGATTTTTAAATAATGAATTGCTAATGGATATGTCATATATAGCTGTTTCATGCCATCAGTTCTTACCTTTAGGCCCATCAAGCTATATTAGTGGATGCTTTTTTGCCTTGGTACTACTGGAGGCTACTTGGGCTTAGTTTGGATAATGAAACTCCACCGTTCATGCATTTACTGTGTGTAAGATTTTAAGTCTATCTAGAGTGGTGAACTTGGAGGGAGAGGAATAATAGAAATTTTGAGGATCGCGAGTGGACAATTGAAAAGTTTTAAACTTTCTTTTTCAATACTTTGTTCCTTTTGGCAGCCTCTCTAGATTTAATTGGCTGACTTTTCTATTATTTTCGTATATATTTTTCTGTTAAAAATCAGGTGTTTCTCTTGTATATGTCCAATGCACCACGGTTATGCCTCTTTTTTAATAAAATCTTTGATTACTTATCGAAAAAAAGAAGAAGAAAAAAGATTCAAGTGTTGGTTAATATAATCTTTTAAAACTTACAAGGAAAGCTGATTGACTACGAACTCTAATCTTCTCAATGCAGTGTCGAGAATTCTGAACATTTGTGTGATCTGCTGAAGGAATGGAATATACCTCACAATGTCCTGAATGCACGACCCAAGGTTTGTTGATTTTATGACCTTAGAGTTAAATGCACAGTTTTTCCTTTTTGAGAAATGATGCTTATTTATGTGGCATTTCTTTTATCTTTATGGATACTCCTGTTTATTTGTTTTGTTTTGTTTTTTTGTTTTTTGTTTTTTCTGTCTTTTAAGAATACTCCTGTTACCTTTCAATTCTGTTTCTTCATCAGTATGCTGCAAAGGAGGCTGAAGTTGTTGCGCAGGCAGGGCGAAAATATGCGATCACCATTTCCACAAATATGGCTGGTAGAGGCACGGATATAATCCTAGGAGGAAATCCAAAAGTAGGTGCGCTTGTTACATAGCGCTCGTTTCAATTTGTAGTTCTCATTTTAATTTTTGATTAGTAAGTTACTCATAATCTGCCTCTCTCTCTCTCTCTCTCTCTCTCTCTCTCTCGGTATGATCTTTCATGTTCCATTCCTGGTGCTTCTCGCCGGGGATAATCCTTAATCTTTCTTTACTTCCCTGATTCGTTTTCCCTTTTTCTTCTTTTAGTTTTTTCATTAGTTAGATGAAGATGGATCGTAGTTTTTGGATTGAAGCTAAGAGGTTTGTGTTTAGTAGGAAAGGTGGTAACTTTTTCTGTATTACTGAGAGGAGCAGGAAGATGTCCAAGTCCCTTCATCTCAGTGGAGGAATGGTTATTTGGAAGGTTAATAAGGATTCTTTTCAGACAAAAAGGGAGGGTAATAAAGTTTTTATGGTTCAAAAGTGTCAAAATGCGTTTGGAAGGTTTGTGAAGCTGATTGAGTTTGGCACTGGTTCAGGGAATGGAATCATAGTGATTCTAGAAGGGAGGAAAGGGGTGGTTGGGCAGGTTTTGTGAGATTAATGAGAGAGATGGTTGATTCTAGGAAGTTTGTCTTAGTTTCTGAAAATAGAGTTGTCCTAATGAATGGTGGTGGTGAATGGGATTCCAAAAATAAGAAGGTGATTTGTTATACATCTTCGAAAGGTGTTAATCATCATCGTGAAGTTTCTTATATGTTGGCTTTAACGAATCCAGGGCAGGAGGGTTCTTATCCTCAACAGAATTATGGCAATGGTAAATTCTGGAGGGATGAGTCGGTGCTAGATGGTAGCAAAAGGAATGATATTTTGTGGTGGAAGCAATTTGATGGAAGGAAGAATGGTTGGCCTGCTGAGGTGTTGCAAAAAGTTGGAGAAGTCGAAGGGTCTCTATGACACGTTAAGGGCAGTGTAATTTGGATGGAAGAAGAGGTTGGAGTTATTGTTGAAGAAGGTAGATGAAGGGTTGGCTTTATTTATGGGCTTGGGCCTAAATTTAGTGGATAAGGAAGAGGGAAAAAGGATGGGGGAGTCGCGGAGTGGGCTTGAGTGTGTTAAAGTTAAGAAAGCAGATGGGCTGGATCGAGGCCCAGCAAACAGACCTGGTCATTGGAGGGCAAAGCCCTTACGTGAGAAACAGGGCTCCAAAAGCTCGAGAGGAGTGGAGGCCTAGCCCAAGGGTTCAGTGGCTCCAACAGGTACTTTGACGTCACAAACAAGGTCGTCGGCAGTAGGCCAGTCTTTGAGAGGCTATCCGACGGGGGCTTATCCTACGACGAATCTTCGTTTACATGGATCTGAGAATCGGAACACTGAGGAGGTCTAGATTAAACCCTTGATGACTCAGGAGGTTGTGATTTCTTCACAGAAAGGGACGAGGGTGGTTGTCAAATCTTCTGGGGGTACTCAGGCGGTGAGTTCAACTTTGCCGAAAGGGAGATTGTTGACTTCCTCTGAGCCCGAGGTTTTGATGGGAGATTCTCATCTCGGCTATGGGAGATTCTCATCTTAGCTGTTACTGGCTCCTACTGAGCTATGTTTTGGAGGCACTGAGCAGGTACCAGAGGGGGTGGAAGTGGAGGAGGGAGTTGTGGAAATGAGAGGTAATGCCTCTGGGTCTATCGAGGAGTTTGCTTCTGGGGTCCCTTGCACCCAGATGTTTAATTTAGAGCTGCAGATGATTCTTGGAGGGGAGGAGGAAACTGAGGCAAGCGACTCAGGGGAGCTGAGGGAGTTTGATGATGAATTGGATCCTTATCTGTTGTGTTCTGTCCATCCTAAAATTGATTGGCCCAATTCATCATCTGATTGGGTGTTGAGGAAAGTGGATGAAATCAAGGATTGCGTGGGAATCTCATGTCGGTTTTGAGGAACAATTTAGAGCACTTCTAATAGTTATAGAGGCCGGTACCGATAAAAAAAAAATAGTTATAGAGGCCGGTCAATCTTTATTGGCTAGATCCGCTTTAAAGAAGTAAAGGGAATTGAAGAGATTATCATGCTCTATTAATTATAATACAAAGGGAGGAAGTGCCTTTAGGGATAAAGGCAAGGAGAGGGTTGTTTATAGTCATCAATGAAACTAACAATCATCTCTTGGAATGTGAGGGGGCTGAATGAATATAGAAAACGTCTTCGGGTAAAGAATTTGATTCGTAAGTGGAGGGCTGATGTTATTTTTTTCCAAGAAACCAAGCTGAAATTGGTTAATCAAACAATTGTGAATAGTTTATGGAGCTGTCAATCTGTGGGATGGGTTGAATTAGTTTCAAAAGGGGCTTCTGGTGGTATTATTGTTATGTGGGATAGGAGGATAGTGAAGATGGTAGATCATTATGTGGGAGAATTTATGGTTGCTTGTCAATTCAAGAGTGTGGATGATGGATTTGAATGGGCTTTTGTGGGGATTTATGATCCTAATGTGGATAATAGTAGGAGAAATTTATGGGATGAAATTGCAGGTATTTGCTGCTGTTGGGATGTTCCTTGATGTTTTGGAGGGGATTTCAACATTATATGGTTCCCTAGCGAGTGAGTGGAGGATAATTATTTCTCTCATGCGATGAACGCTTTTTCAGATCTGATTTTTGAGCTTGGTTTGATTGATTTACCGATGGTTGGTGGGGATTTTACGTGGTCCAATGGAAGGTCATGATCTAGGCTAGACAGATTTCTGGTTTCAGCTTCTTGGGAGGTTTGTTTTTCTGATTTGAGGTAGAAAAGGTTACCGAGAATGTGTTCTGACCATTATCCTATTATGTTGGAGAGTGGGGACATAAGTATTTTAAATTTGAAAATATGTGGTTGGAGGCGGAGGGTTTTGTGGATAGGGTGAGGTCATGGTGGTCTTCGTACTCTTTCTGGTATTCCGAGCTTTGTACTGGCTGGCAAACTTAAAGCCTTAAAAACAGATTTGAAGAAGTGGAATGTGGAGGAGTTTGGGAACATGGAAAATAAAAGGAAACTTTTGATGCAGCAACTGCAGAGTTTGGAGGAAAGGGAGCTGTTGGGGGACATATCCGGTGAGGAATTGGAGAGAAAAAAAAGTGGTGGTGGATGAATTAGAGAAGATCATTTTAAAGGAAGAAATCTCTTGGAGGCAGAAATCCCGGGTCGTTTGGCTGAAGGAAGGTGACAGGTGCATGAAATTTTTTCACCGTATGGCAAACTTTCATCATAGAAATAATGCTATTGAGGCTCTTCATGATGGTGAAAACATCATTTCAAATCAAGAGGTCATTAAGGATCACATTGTCAATTTCTATGAGAAGTTGTTCAGGGAAGAATACTCATGGAGACCATAGCTTGGTGGACTGTTTTTTGACTCCATTGATTAGGCAAGTGCAGAATGGTTAGAGAGAGCTTTTGAAGATGATGAAGTTCTTGATGCGGTTAGAGGAATGGCAAGGGATAAGGCTCCAGGTCCGGATGGTTTCTTAATGGCTTTCTTTCAAGCTTGTTGGGATATAGTGCGGGATGATATTATGAAGGTTTTTCTTGAATTTTATACATTTATGAAATTTGAGAAAGGCTTCAATGCTACATTTATCACACTTATTCCCAAAAAGGTAGGGGCTGTGGAGATGCGGGATTTTCGGCATATTAGTTTGGTGAATGGGGTATACAAGATCATCTTTAAGGTGGTAGCTAATCGTATGAGTGTGGTGTTGGGAAAAATTATATCGAAATCGCAAAATGCTTTTGTAAAGGGGAGACAAATTCTTGACTTGGTCTTAGTTGCTAATGAGCACGTGGATAGCAGAATTAAATCAAATGAATCTGGAATTTTGATCAAATTGGACATGGAAAAGGCATATGACCATGTTAGTTGGGATTTTCTCTTGTACTTACTTGGGAGATATGATTTTGGAGAGAAATGGTGTATGTGGATCAAACATTGCATTTTGACGTCGAGATTTCCATTTTGGTGAATGGTACCCCGATTGGGTTTTTTAATAGTTCACGTGGCCTGAAACAAGGAGATCCGCTATCTCCTTTTCTTTTTGTCTTTGTCATGGATGTGTTGAGTAGAATGCTTGAAGCGGCGGTAGAGGAAGGCACTTGTTGGGTTTTGAGGTGGAAATGAGGATCGAAATAGCATTAAATTATCTCATCTTCTTTTTGTTGATGGCACTTTTATTTTCAGTAGGCCCAACCGAGAACATATTCGAACCTTGAGAGCTTTGTTGTTATGTTTCGAAGCTGTCTTGGGTCTCAGGATTAACCTTAACAAGTCTGAAATTGTATGAGTGGGTGCTGTAGTATCTTGGTCTTCCCTTGGGTGCTTCTCACAAATCTATTTTGATATGGAATGGGGTGATTGAGAAGATTGAGAGAAGGTTGGCTGGATGGAAAAAGTTATATTTGTCTGTAGGGGGAAGAATTACTTTGATAACGAGTACGTTGTCTAATCTTCCTACATATTTTCTTTCACTTTTCCCTTTGCCAGCTGGGGTAGCAAGAAGAATTGAGAAAATTTATCATAATTTCTTATGAGGAGGAATAGGAGAGGAAAAGAAGTTTCATTTGGTGAGTTGGAACAAGGTTTGTCAACCGGTTTCTTGTGGAGGATTGGGGGTGAGAAATTTGAGGTTGTTTAATAAAGCACTTCTTGGAAAATGGCTTTGGAGATATCATGTAGAGAGAGATGCTTTATGGAAGAATGTTGTTGCTGTTAAATATGAGAGTAGGTGGGGGGATTGGTGTTCTAATGAAGTTAGAGGAGCGTATAGGGTGAGTTTATGGAAGTTTATTAGGAAAGGTTGGGGGGAGTTTTCTAAACATATTAAATTTAAGGTGGGGGAAGGGAAGAGGATTATTTTTTGGCATGACATTTGGTTTGGGAAATCAGCTCTCAAATCTAATTTTTCCTCTCTTTATAGGATTGCAAGGGATCAAAATGCTGCTGTGGCAGATTATCTTCAACATATGGATAATAATATTCTGTGGAATATTGAGTTTATTAGAGATGCAAATGACTGGGAAGTGAATGTTGTTTCAGAATTTTTGGGAAGAATTTATAATTCAAAAGTGATGCAGGGAAGAGAGGACAGAAACTATGGGACCATGCTGGAAATTCCAGGTTTTCAGTTAGTTCTTTTTATAAGTTGCTTACTTGTCATTCTAGCTGTGTTGGAAAAGCATTTGGAGAGTGAAGGTACCTACTAAGGTGGCGTTCTTCAGTTGGGTGGTGGCTCTAGGGAAAGTATTAACCATGCATAACCCCTTAGAAAACGTGGTTTGTGTATAGCTGATTGGTGTGTGGTGTGCCTATTCTTGGTAATAAAATTTCTTATTAATTATCAAAAAAAGGTGTGCTTGTTACATAATTATCACCAATGTTCAATGCAAAGCATAAATCATAGCATCACTTCTTGGTAACTTGAAGTTTATGGGCATATTTATTTATGTACACACAATTTTAGTTTCATATTTCCTTGTTTGGAGTATCACCTTGATGATGAGTTGTCTTTATGCTGTGATGTGTAAAGATGCTTGCAAAAGAAATTCTTGAGGACCACTTACTTTCATCTTTGACACGAGAAGCTCCTAATGTTGAAGTTGATGGTGAAGCAATTTCACAAAAGGTAATTCACTGTGGTCCCTTAGCACCTGTAGACTATAAATTATGTGTTTAATCAATCTTTTGGTGTAGGTATTGTCAAAGATAAAGGTTGGATCATCATCAGCAGCATTGCTAGCTAAGACAACCTTAATGGGTGAGTGACCATACATGAAATATATATTTTTTTAATCAGTAGACAAGATTTTATTGATAAAAAAAAAATAGGCAAAAGCCCAAGTATACGGGACATATACACGAGCAATGCCTAATTGTGCTAGTTTAGAGATACAAGGAATTCATGAAAAGACATGCCAAGAAAATCAATTACAATCGACCAATGGAGTAAAGTATTGAAAAATAAATTTCTAGCTCATCCATTGACCACACTTGATCTTCAAAACTTCTTTCATTCCTCTCCCTCCAAATACACTTCCATAAAGTTATTGGAACCATTTTCCAAACTGATGCAATCTGAGAGTTACCTTGAATGTCTCTCCAAGAAGCTAGGAGGTCAATTACCTGTCTCGGAATCACCCAAGCTAATCCCATCTGAGCAAGGACTTTTAATTCCACAATGTCCTTGAAATCTCACAATGAAGTTGTATATGGTCAAAAGACTTCCCTTTTTTTCCACATACAACACCAATCCATGAGTATGATTTGACATTTCCTTAGGATGTCTAGAGTGAGGGTCTTCTCCAAGGAAGCCATCCATACAAAAAATTTTGCCTTAAAGAGCGCCTTTCTCTTCCAAATACTCTTCCATTGGAATGGATTTGTATTGTGCGTTGTTTTGGCATGGTAAAAAGAGTTGACAGTAGACTTCCCTTTCTTAGAGAATAGAGGGCACCAAAAGATCTTGTCTTCGATTCCCTCCAACAAACGAGTGGAGTACACTAGGTCATAGAACTCTGAAAAAGCATCAATTTCCTAATCTTATGCATCTCTAAGGAATGTAACATTCCATTAGGGAATGCTATTAGAGAGTATGAAGAGGTCCACAATTGAGGCTTCTTTCATACTTGCTATACCATAAACTTGTTGATAAGTTTCCTTGAGTAGTGATACTCTTCATAAACTTGTCCACAAGTTTCCTTTGCACAAAAGCGTCAGCTCTCCTGACTCAAAACCTATCCAAGTATTCGTTGGCAATAAACACCGAGTCAAGAATTAGACTACCTTTGACAAAGACATTTTGAGGCTTTGATATTAACTTCTCCATTACCTTGCTCAATCTATTCGCCAAAGTTTTGGAGAAAATCTTGTATATCCCGCTCACCAAGCTAATGAGACGATAATCTCTTACATCTAGAACTCCAGGTTTTTTTGGTATGAGCACAATAAAAGTTGCATTAAGGTTTTTTTTAAACCTTCCACTTTCATAAAATTCATGAAAGGCTCCCAATATGTCTTCTTTGAGCACTTCTCAACATGTTTGGAAAAAAGCCATAGAGAAGCCATCCTGGCATGGAGCTTTGTCACCCGCCATGCTTTTTAATACTAGGCTACGTGTGGGTAGTTCATGATGCTCCTATGCGCACCCTTGTGAGCACCCTAATCGGTTCACATCTGACCTCAGAGAGGTGACACGTTCTACGCAATTATCAATGTGAAATGTTTATATGGATCCGATCCACAAAGGAACTACTATATGCAGTAGGTGGAGCTGTTGCTCGTCTTTGAGTACGTAGAAGAAGAGGAGCTGTTTTCAACAACTAATATATGGTGTATCATATAAAGTATCTCCTTGTTAACCTCCCTCTAGGGTGGTTGCCTCATTCCAATTGCCTCCACAAGGAAACATAATGTTTTAGACCCATTGAAGTAACCCTACCCTAAGCCCAGCCCACAACATAGGCTTGGCCAAAAGCACCTCTGATTCATGAGATCTCTCACTCAAAAATACAGAATGCCCGCTAGCCCCCTATTTGGATCCCTCAGCGAGTACCTCAATTACCTACTCCTAGGTGCCCCGAGTATGCTGAAGGCACTCATTATATTCCCAGGTCGCCACCTCTTTGGTACAAAAGAATTGCGTAACCATATGAACTAATACATGCGTAACCATTTGATTCCCTGGTCAACACCCTGCTCCCTACCTAGCAAAGTTTTGTGCTACTTGTTGGCATGCCATTGCATGCTGACGAAAGCAATTAACCATTGCATGTAAGCTCTTCTCCTCATACTATGCCTTCTCACATTAAATGGTAACATATTCAAATCACTTTCCATTGTATTCACCCCCATTTTTTTCCTATTCAATGTTGTTCTGAAAAGATAAGTGAAACTCTGAAAAATCGTTGTGTAGGTTTCTTGCAAAGGTAATCATAGCTATATCTTTTCCTTCACTTGAATTTCACCTTCTTGGTTGACACAAATTAGACTGCCATAACAAGGCACATGTGCATCTCCTGGAATGGCAGACATGTTTTGGACGGTAGAACGAGGAGAGGGGGAGTCGTGCCCATCCTCTGTCTAGGCATGGCATAAACATAAAAATTTAAGACTGAATATGACGGAACGAAATATTCAAAAATACGTGATATGATTTTATAGGCTGTTGCAGAAATAGTTTACCGAACAGAATGTGATCTGGGACACGATGGGAGTTTGTGTGCCTCGGTAGGAAAGAGATCACCAAAGTATAGCACAAGATCGCCTTTTCTTGCTGCCATGGGGTCGACTTGTAAATAAGGTAAACCCAATGGGAACCAAAAAAGGGGGGTACCGCATTGGGCAGAAGACGATCCAAAAAGCAGAGGCTCACCTAGTTGAAGGAAGGAGCTTTGAAAGCTTACCTTATTATTAGAGAAAGGGGAAAGGGGCAACCTATCTTACTAATAATAAGAAAGGGGGTGGGATAGGCGAGAGGTAGCTTGCTTCCAAGTTGGTCTGGCCGCAAGGAATCAAGAGATCTGTGCCGGTGCTGCCTTGGATCTCGGGTGACGGAATAAGCTCAAGCACTCAACAAGGTAACCTAACCATCAAGAACAAGTATCCACTTTCATTGCAGACTTCTTCTCCCTAATCAATAAGTGTGAGACTTATCGAAGTTGGATCTACAGTCGGGCTACTACCAAGTGTATATCGCAGAAGGAGACAAGCCAAAGATGACCTGCGTGACAAGCAAGCAACCTTTCTAATAAAGGGGCATTTGATTTGGTTATGCCTTTTGGAGTCACCAATGCACCTACCACGTTATGTGCCCTCCACAATGAGCTATTCCACCTGTACTTAGACGACTGTTGGTATACTTTGATCGTGGACTATCTTTTGAGGAACATATTGAGAGAGAATCGGATTTGGTTAGATAATGTGTGGTTGGTAAACAATGATCGGTATTTTAGCAAGGTACGAAATGTATCGTCAAATATTCAATATGATTCTGGACCCCATAGTAACAACAAAGAGTGTGCTAAACTATTAGCAGGAGTAGAAACTGCAGTGATTAAGAAGTTGCAGCCTTCCAAATAGGAACTTGCCAATCCGTGTGTACACCATGAAGTTACAAAGGTTGTACCTGTAAACCAACCATATAGAGAGACTAGTGTAATTTGGTTCTCAAATTTTCTTTTTTTGGTATGCCGTTCCGAGAGGAGAGAATGAACATAAATCCAACCTAATATCATGACAAAGCTCCTTGAACAAAGATTTCTCTATATATTCTCAAGTTTTCTAATCGTACTCGGTCTATCTTATTTTTATATTTGGGTACTTGGACTAGATTGCAATAGCCTATTGCAAAAACTCCAATCCCTCCTACTTGGAAAGGGGCTCCACCTTCTCCTAAAAAGACTCGGATGCTGTTGTGGAGTTTTTGCAATAGCCATCATTTTAGGCATTGGGGATACTGAGCTAGCTAAGATGATGGCTCTAGAGGGGGCAAATTGTAACGAAGTTAAATCTTCAAGATCTGGGAATTGGTTGCGATATCTAACTTTCGCTTCTTGCTACGGAGGGGATTTTAACCCCGACCAATTGTCTTGATTGTGGGACATCATTGAGAAATAGGAATCCCTGTTATCAAAAGATTTCTTGCAATTATTTCTAGTATGGAATGAGTAAATCATCCACCACTTTGGTATCTTATTGAACAAAAATGGAGATATTGTTCCTCCATTGATCAAGAATCTCGATTTCTGGGTAGTATCATGATCATCCAATAAGAAGGGTTTCCATTTTTCAAATGAATGATTTGAAGATCTATTGATTCTAACAATTGGTACGATTTATGTTACAAAATTAGATAGCAAATGTAAGCAAGTCTTTTCTTCGGAAGCGTAACAAAAATAGAATAAATAGAAAAACCTACTTTCATTCCCAAGCCACTTTCCTTCCATTTTCTCCTAAACCCAACCACTGCCCTTGTTCCAAGATTTTTCACGAATCTACCTCCTTTGTTTCATAACAGATGCCAAGAAGAACAAAAGGCTTTGGACAGGTAATGGATCTTGAAGTACGATTTTAGCATCCCCCTGACGAAATCCTCACATTAGGATTACTTGTTAATGGTTGATCAAGTTTGATAGATTCGCCCTTTGAAACAAGAAGTTCTGGTCCCAGGGGGATAATATCAACCTCTTGATGTCTATCGCTCCTCTTAGGCCTTGTTTGTTTTCGCATATGATATGAGATGAGATGAGTTGAGATGTGAGTTGAAAGTTGAATAAAATATTGTTAGAATATATATTTTTTAATATTATTTTTGTTTTGAGATTTGAAAACGTTGAATTGTTTATTTTATTTTGTGGGAGAATTTGAAAAGTTGTAATGACTAGATGAGATGAGAATGGATGTGAAAACAAACAAGGCCTTAGGTTTCTTCCTCCCACGCCCGCGCCCGCGCCCGCTGACGCCTAGCCCGCGTTAGAGGGGAAGATTAGCAAAGCGAGAAAAGACAGAGGGAGGGAGCAACATCTTATTCTCTTCTGAAAGCATGCCCAAGGAGTGGGCATCCATCCAATCTTCACTTGTAGACATCAATGGCCTTATTTCCGTTAGTTAACTACTTCTAATGAGCGAGTTAGTAGCCTACCTCGACTGAATGAACAAAATGAAAGAATCTCATGTTTTGTGCTACTAAAATCTCTACTCCTAGGAATAAAAGGTCCAAGAGCGAGACAGTTCAATATGTCTCCTCCAAGTAACCATTCTCGTCATATACAGGGTAATAGGGATTGCCATCCCACCAATAATCCTCATAAGCAGGGCCCCACAACAACCCATCCCTTCCACTACCATTGGGTAGAATATCACCGTCAAAACCCAAAGGGCATGGCTTAACAACCTCGGAGTCACCTCCTTCAGGAGCATACCACTTATCATCAACCTCAAGACTTCAAATACAGTATCAAGAAGTACTTCTTGTGGAAATCCAAACCTTGAAAAAATTCTCTTGAGCTTTTAAAGAAAGCATAAGATGATCCATTGACCAATATAGAAAAGTGTTTTTTTTTTTTTACGAGATCAATGAAAGTGTTTGAGAAACCAAACTAACCCATGACTGCAACCAGTAAATCCCATTCAAGACGATTGTATGTGTAACACCCCCTTCCCGTAGGCTAGGAGTGCCACGTATTTTCCATAAAAATAATCCGGTAATAGATCCCATGATTTCATAATTTAAAAAAAAAACTGAACTTTTATTATGCGGAAAAATGTCTAGTAAAACTGTCTTCCAAAACATTAAATAAAATAAACTGAAATAAATTCATGTCATAAAAACATGTTTATTTTAGTAAGTCTGAACTAAAAGTAAATGCTCCTTCTACTCCTGGCCTGCCTGTTCGTAATCATCATCTTCACCTGGGTGGTTAAAAAAAACATGAAAACAAACTAAAATGAGTCGATGACTCAGTAAGAAATCTATCACAACGTAAATGTAATAAACATAAGATTTTCATAACAACTTTCATGCTGAGCTTAAAAATTCATGACTGTTCATACTGATGCTTATGCTATGTATGACTGTTTTAACTGAATTAACTGACTGATCTGACTGATTTAACTGATTTATCTGACTGGCCAACACACTTAACCCTGTGTGCAAGGTTGTGCACCAGCCCCACATCCCGCTGCAGCAAGGGGAACTTCTGATAGTATTCTAGCATACTATGGTGGACCACGACTAAGTTCATGGCTTGCACACCACCCTGAACTGAACTGAACTGAACTGCATTGGTACCATGCATCTGAATGGCCATCTTATTAACTGATCTGATATTATCTTACACTTGAATTTAAGATGGTTTACGTGTCTTATACACATGAGATGCATGACATACTACATACATAATCATAAATTCTGAATTTAAACATGATGCGGAATGACATGGTCGTATGCTATGCTAGATGACATGCTTGCATATGACATGAACGGTTCATAAATAATAGCTATCAAAGAACTGGCTTGAATAATACATACATATAAGCTAAATGTGATGACCTAATTTATGATCAAATTTACTTACCTCGCTGCGTGTCTTCTTGAATAATACTTCGTAACTTGAGACCTATATTCAATAAATAACTATCACTAAATTGTTTGGAAAATAAATAAATGCTAATATCTTACTTAACTAAATTCGAAATTCTAAAATATAGTCAAACCAATATTTGTTTAACACTAAAATCAATAATTCATAGTATTTAAATTACTTAAAATACTAATTTATAATTTAGTAGAAATACTCGAGCTATTTTAAAATAATTCACAAAAACTTAAATTCTTAAACTAAGTTTCATTTCTCAACATAATTATTAAATCTTATAAGAAACTTAATAAATTCCATTAAATTCTTAACATAGAAATTTTATTAAAATGAAGCTTTAACTAACTATATTTATTTAACAAAAATAAACTCAACAAGTAATATTAAACTCAATAAAATCACTAAAATAATTAATGAAACAAAATAAGATCAAGTCTAACTTAAAATATAAGTTCAATCAAACATTATTATAATCTGCAAAAAGTCAAAACTCTGGCCCATAAATATAATACTGTACTACATGAGCCCAAACAGGAAATAAGCCCATCCCAACCTCATACGGGCCTAAGGCCCAAGGCCCACCAAAAAGAAACCTACGGGTTCTTCAAGAACACGAGTACACGGCAACCAAAATAACACAGAGTAGAGAGAAAGGGTCTGCGATGGTCCGAAACTCACCAAGAGGGAGGGGCTGACTCGGCGACGGCCCTGGGTGGTTGGGAGTGGCCGGCGGCGCGACTGGGGGTTCCTATGGTGGTGCGGCACCTAGTGAGAGAAAGAGAGAGGAACTACTAAACCGAAACCAAGAGAGAGAGAGAGAGCTGTGGCGGCCGAGGCCTTACCGGAGAAATGAGTGGCTCGACGGGGGTTGTGGGTCGGCGGCTTCTGTGTCGTCGAGGAGAGGTTCGGCGCCTCTTGAGGTGGCCACCGAGGAGAAGGGGCGACGGCACTGGTTCGGCAACAGGGGTTTTTCGCAACTCACAAGTTTGTCTTCTCATGTACAGGTAAGCACGTTTTATAATGGTAGGTGATAGAGAATTAGAGAAACCCTAGAAGAGCATAGACGTGCACGTGCAAGAGAGTGGAGACGTGCATGTATAGAAGATACTGGGCAACAGAGTTGGTGTTCCACTAGGACGTTATCAAAACAAACAAAATCACCGAGAGAAACATATGGGTTGGGTGGTTTGAAGTTCTCAACAGAGGTTAACAAAGTGATGAGGTTCGGTGACTAGAAGAAAAATTAAACTTTAAATTTCAAAACAAAACCGTAGTAACAAAATCTGATACACTTTAGAAATCCTTATTAAAACAAAACTCTAACAAATCATAATTCGCAACTATAATAGAAGATATAAAGATAAAGTACATATAAATTCTGATAAAACTATAATCATAAAAACAAATATAAATTCTAAAAATATAAGATTACTAGGAAAAATTACTTATATACCCTAAAACCAAAACTGGTATGTCACAGTATGCCTTCATCCTATAAAGTTTGAAGATGATTTCATAGCTCCTCTTTGCCCCCTATCTAGTCTAGTAAGGCTTTGATTTACGAGGTTCTGAATACAACATTTCTGACTTGATGGATGCACTAATGGATGAGGGTCATGTGGGCAATTCCTTAATATCGATAGAACGTTGATCAATATTCAGGAAGAGATCGAAGATCATAGCAGGATCTTATCTGATCTTTATCAACACAGGACTCGGAGCCCCCTGCTCAAGCAAAAGGGTAATCCTTCGGAATTGAAAATTCCTTTTGGATTTCTTATAGTGGAGGGGAGAAGACTCATTTTTCATTCTTTATAGGGGGGCTATTGTGGAGCCTAGAGAGGTGAAGCAATCCAAGTAACTTATATAAATTAAGATATGTCTTTAACTATTCATATCGAAACCTCAGTTGAAAAAATCATTGGCCTTGACCACTGGGTTAGAATGTGGAGAACCAAAACAGAATGGTTCCACCTACTCAAAACTAAGAGGGGATGCCGCCTACTACTAAAATCCTTGCACCCATGAAGTATGGAAAGTGCCAAACATTGGAAATTGTGGCGCCCTCAACCCCCATGTGTGATTTGGTGAGAGTCGTGACACCAGGATGATGGCCACTCGGTTCACACACCCCATCGCCAAGTGCAAGTGTGTGCGAACATGCAATATGTGTGCAATATATAATGCAACAGGAAAATAATAAAGCAGTCTTAAACTAAGTATCAGAAAAGTTTAAGCAAATACAACCCAACAAAAGGTCCTCCAAGAGCTTAATACAATCATCCAGCTGTATCAAAGAAATGAATAAAAAGGTTCAACAACGACATGTAAAGTCCAAGCCATCACTCCTGAGGTGGGGTCGGTCCCTCTTGCTCATACCCATCCTCTGCATCAAAGTCTACGGTTCCATGGTACAATGAGATTTTGCAATCTCAGTAAATAAATCAACAGAACAACAACCAAGAGATACATACATGAAATTATTATTTTTTGATAAGTAATAAGTAGTTGTATTGATATAGATAGGCATAGCCCAAGTACACCGGAGGTATACATAAGAATATACCAAATTAAGGACTAGAAACTGTTACAAGAAAGTTTTGGAAGCTGAGACCATTTAACTCTAAAGCAATTGCCCACATAAATAAATTCTTCCAAAAATACTCCTAAAATCCTCTGAGGAACGTTCATGATCCTCAAAAAGTCTATCATTTCATTCGCTTCAATACACTAGAAAATACAAATAGGAGCCATCTTCCATACTGCTGCAATCTGTGGTGTCCCTGTGATCCCTCGACAGTTAGCTAGTAGTTCCACCACTCTTCCTGGCATTACTCAAGCTAGTCCCATACTACTGAAAAAGTAGCTCCATATCTCCCTTGCAAAATCAGAATGTAATGGTAAATGGTCTACCGATTCCCCACTCTTTCTGCACATACAACACCAGTCAATAATTATAATTCCCTTCCTTCTTAGATTATCAACGGTTAGGATCTTCCCTAGAGCTGTTGTCCAAACAAAGAATGCAGCCCTGGGAGGTGCTCTAATCCCCCAGATATTCTTCCATGGAAAATAGGGCCTAGTTTGAGCTGAAAGCATATAATAAAAAGAGCGAACCGAGAATTTTCTTTTCTTAGAAGGTCTCCATTCCATCGTGTCTTCAGCTGGATCTCCCACACAGATGTTATATAGCAGGCTGAAGAACTCCTCCAACACACTCACTTCCCAATCTTGTGCCTCCCTAGTGAGGTTAATATTCCACACCTGTAAACCATGACTAATTTCCATCACATCAGCCACCATAGCTTCCTTATCTCGTGCAATTTTGAAAATATTAGGATAAGCATCCTTAAGAGCTGAATCTCCCGCCCACACATCCTCCCAAAAGCTAATTCTTCTGCCATCCCCCAAACACAGCTGAGTGTTTCTCGAATAATCCCCCACCCTTGCCTTATATGCTTCCACAACCTAACCCCGTAAGCCCCCCTCCCCTCATCATTAGAACACCAACCCCCTCTTGCACTCCCATACTTCGCACCAACCACCCTTTTCCATAAGGTTTCCCTTTCATGATTATAATGCCATAACCAGTTCCCTAATAGAGCCTTATTAAAAGACCTAACATTACGGACCCCCAACCCACCATCTCTCAACAGAGTACACACTCTATCCCAACCAACTAGATGAAATTTGAACTCATGAACTCATCCCCTAGACCACTCCACAGAAAATCGCATTGAAGTTTCTCAATCCTAGATGCAATGCTCGGCGGAAGGGGAAATAAAGACAAGAAATAAGTGGGAAGATTAGAAAGCGTGCTCTTTATAAGTGTGATTCGCCCTCCTTTCGATAAGTATAACCTTTTCCACCTGGCTAACATTCGCTCTAATTTCTCTAGCACCTCCTCCCAAATTGTCTTGGCTTTGAAATTTGCTCCCAACGGAAGACCAAGGTACTTCAATGGTAGTGAAGAGACCACATAGCCCAATATGCTGGCCAATCCTCTAATATTTCTTACCTCACCCACCGCAACCATCTCTATTTTAGCAAGGTTTATCTTTAATCCGGATGCTGCTTCAAAACATAGTAAGATGACCTTCAAAGATTGAATATGTTCTGCCCTATCCTCACAAAATAGCAACATATCATCTGCAAATCCTGACAAAAACCCTCCCTCTACCGCAACCGACACCATTCTACTAAGAGCCTCCATCACAAGCACAAATAAGAGTGGTGATAGTGGATCACCTTGTCGTAGCTCCCACAAACTATTAAAGAAGCCCACATGATCACCATTTACCAAAACAAAGAATTGAGCTGTTGTCACATAATGCTGCGTCCACCCTTGCCATCTTTCCCCAAAACCACATCTACTTAACAAATACAATAGAAAAATCCAGTTGACATGGTCATAAGCCTTCTCCATATCCAGTTTGCATAAAATACCCGGTACTCCCGACTTAAGCCTGCTGTCCAAGCATTCATTAGCTATAAAAACTGAGTCCAAAATTTGTCTACCTCTCACAAAAGCATTTTGGGACTTAGAAATAATCTTATCTATAATGGTGCTCATCCTATTGGCAAGGACCTTGGCAATTATCTTATACATACTGCCCACAAGGCTAATGGGCTTGAAATTTTGCACCTCTATTGCACCAAATTTTTTAGGGACAAGTGCAATAAAAGTAGCATTTAAACTTTTCTCAAATTTTCCAGACAAAAAAAATTCCTGAAAAACCTGCATAATCTCCCTTAACACCACCTCCCAACAAGTTTGGAAAAATGCCATAGTAAAGCCATCCAAACCCGGCGCTTTATCCTTATTCATTTTTCTGATCACTAGTCGTACCTCTTCCTCTTCAAATGGTCTCTAACCAAGCTATGCTGATTTGATCAATGACCTCAAAAGCTAGGCCATCAACTTTTGGTCTCCATGCATGAGGTTCCGTCAACAGTTGTTCAAAGTGTCCAGCCACATGCTCTCTAATTTCTACTTGTTCTGATGATAAACCTCCATCAATGGTCATGGACTCTATGATATTAAACCTCCTATGTGAGTTTGCAACCCGATGAAAAAATTTTGTGCATTTATCCCCCCTTTAAGCCACAATGCCCTTGACTTTTGCCTCCACGAGATCTCCTCCATTAATAGCAACCTTTCTACCTCTGAGACAACTTGGCCTTTGTGTTCATTCTCTTCTTCCACACCTTCCAATCTTTGCAATTCTTGAAGGTGATTCTTCTTTTGTAATGTTACATTACCAAATACTTGTACATTTTATGTCTTCAAATCTACCTTCAAAGTTTTCAATTTTCCAGCCAAGACCTTGCTCAGAGTGCCCTCTAATTGATATGAATCCCACCATTGCCTAACCAATTCCACAAACCCCTCCACTTTTAACCACATATTCTCAAATTTGAACGGTCTTCTACTCACTGCAATTCCTCCACAATCTAACATTATGGGAAAGTAATTCGAGCATACCCGAGGAAGTCTTTTCTGACATAACTCTGGAAATTGTGTTTCCCATGAAGTAGAAATGAGGAATCTGTTCAGCCTTGACTAGGCTTGGTTGTTAGACCAGGTATAGTCACCTCCCATAAGTGGTAAGTTCATGAGTCTAGTTCGAATATTAAATTTGAGAATTCCACCATAGCTTGATTTTATCGCCCCTACCCCGATCTTTCGCTGGGAAATTTTGTCACATTGAAGTTCCCACCAATACATCAAGGAACATCCCACCAAGTACATAGGCTTGCCAGCTCATCCCAAAGCAACCGTCGTTCACTATCCAAGTTGGGGCTATACACCCCAGCAAATGCCCATACTAAGCCATCTACAGAATTTTTAAACGAACATCCCATTGAGTATTCTCCCACAAATTTATCAATGTTTTCCACTACCCTCTTGTCCCACATGACCAAAATTCCAACCGAAGCCCTCTTTGAAGGTAAGTATGTCCATCCCACATATGGGCAGCTCCAAATACTCTGAATGGTTCTTCCTGTAATAATCTTTAACTTTGTTTCTTGCAAACAGATAATGTCCATCTTCCATCAAACATGAAATTATACAAGCAAACGTGTTCAGCAATTATGAAAGCAACTACCCAAAAATATCCATTTTTACTACCTTCCCAAAAATCATTTAATTACAGCCACTCACTCCAAAAATCCCATTTGTACCCAGTTCACAACCATTTATTACAGTGTACACCATGGTCTCCCCTTGGGACTGCACACCCTGGCTCCCTTCGCCATACCACAGGTAACAATCGCGCGTGACTCCCGGAGCGTAATGTGACTAGGTATCCTCTAGCCTCCGTCAGTAAAGGGGCTCTGGAGTCGTACCAAGAGCGTTACCGTCTTGGTTGAGCTTGACGTCGCCTGGCGATAGTCTTGGGGATGCCACTCAGTTTTACACGCTCCCGAGTGATTAGAGGAGCTCCACCGAGATAATACCCTATTTCGGCTTGGGGTCATGACACGCACGCACCCACACAAAAATATATTTTCGATGACACCAAAACTCCAATTTTCAGATTACGCAGCATGACATAGAACATAGCACAGTTAAATAAATCATGGCAGATATTAATGACAATTAATATGCAGATGCATGACAAGCAGTTATTGGATGGCATGACATAGCACAAAACAGTCAACCACACAACAACACAAGTCACAATTCCACAAATCCCAACTACACACGTCTCCATCTGGCCCTTGGCACATATTTCCGACAACTACGTCATTACTATCCCAACACTTCACAGGGCCCCTAGCCACTTCTTAATCACAACTAGACTGCAACAAAGTTAGCGATAATTCCACGTTAGAAAATCAAGGGTCGATATGGAGGTTTACTTACCACGCGGAAGGCAAAATTCTGGATGATCGAGCGTGATGGCTTAAAGTATCTGCAATTGAGTGTGTGCTCATGTTGCTGCGCGTATGGACATAGTTGGTTAGATTAAATCTGAACACACTAAAAAATAAAGCATGCGGCAAGAGGCATAAAGGTTTATTGTTGTGGCGTCTAGAGGGGTGAAGCACAACGGCGAAAGTGACGGCGCACGGTAGCAATGGTGAAACTGGGTAGAACAGGGGGGCTAAAATTGGGGGGGGGGGGGGAGGGGTTCTTTTAAAAAGGGTGGCAGATCTGATGTGCTAGTGGGTGAAGGAGGGGATTTTCGTGGTGGGGTATGGCGAGGTAGTGGCTGCGGTGAGCTTTAGCTCACAGGTTGGGTGGAACCAGGGGAGGAGGAAGGCGGGAATTGGAAGGGGAGGACCATAAGGTGGTCGCACGGCTGCAGAACACGGCCAGGAGTGGTGGCTCATAGCGGCGCTAGGGGAAAATCACTCCTAAAAGCTACGGAGGGTAGATCTGGAGGTGAGGGAGGCAATGGAACACGATTTGAGAGAAGGAGAGGAGGCTTGAGGGATGGTCTCCCGAGGGTTGGGGGGTCGGAGTTCGCAGCCGTGTCTTGGATTGGTGGTGGGGAACGGTGTGGGCTTCACTAGCGTTGCACGTGTGGCTTGCGACGAGTTGGACATATCAGAAGGCTAGTTAAAAGATTCTTTATCCAAGAAATATTTTAAAGGCTCATTTTGGATGAAATATGTATTTGTATTACCTTTTTGTGCAAGTATATATAGCTTGATATGTTTTGTTTGTTTCAATTGAGTCACCCAGCTAAATATGTGCGCAAAAGTGAGGGTAAGAGCTGGACATATCAGAAGGCTAAGTCTTTGATCTCAGAAGCTGTGGAATTGAGTCAGTCAATGGATTTGAAAGAAATAGAAAAACTTGCTCATGAAGAGGCTGAGATGTATCCTCTTGGCCCTACTATAGCACTAGCTTACCTGTCAGTCCTGAAGGATAGTGAAGTACACTGTTCCTGCGAAGGTGCTGAGGTGAAAAAACTAGGAGGGCTTCATGTGATTGGCACGTCCTTGCATGAATCAAGGAGAATAGATAACCAGGTGAGTCCTTAACTGTGCTATCTTTATATTTGGGTTGTGCCCAGGTGTTTTCCGGTGACTTATTCACTCCCCAAAAAATCATAATATCCTAGATCTTTGTCATGCATTACATATTATGACATGGTTTTGATATGTAAATGGTGATACATCTCTATAGCTTCGTGGAAGAGCAGGAAGGCAAGGGGATCCTGGATCAACACGGTTTATGGTGAGGTAGTGTACTGTTCAATGGGTTTATTTTCCTCTAAATCTACATGGCTTTAGTCAGTGATTATAATACCGATCCCAACTTCATAATATAAACTATTAACTTGGGGCTAAAAGGGGTGACTTTATTGTGCTAGTCAACAAGTCCTTACCCTAAGATTTGGAGCTGGTTACATGTGTTCTGCTTTTGCCATTTTCTTTTTAGCACTGAACAAGATGGAAACGGGAAAAATTCTTCTTGAGTTAAAAGGGGTTCAAACTCTTAGTACTATATGTTTAGTGCTATACTAGCTTTCAAGGCTAATGCTTTGAAGTTGTAAAGCTCTAGGATCTAAGTTTGGGGTCCATGATGTTCCTGTCTTCCTGATAATCTACCATTTGTTCTTCTTCTTCTTGGTTTTTTTTTTGGGACATACCTTAGATAAAGTCTCATCTTATGTATTCATGTGACAGCTTGCAGGATGAGATGTTTCAAAAGTTTGATTTGGATACTGAATGGGCAGTGAGACTTATATCCAAGATTACAAATGATGAGGATGTACCAATTGAGGGCCAAGCAGTTGTTAAGCAGGTTATAGTCCTATCTCTCCATCATTACCTTTTCATTTACTCGTTCTCGTATACTATCTTTCTTTTCTTATTTTTTCATTAATTTATTGTTTCATGTTTGATTAGAATCACTCTTTTACTTCTAACATGAAACTATCAAATACTTGTAGCTCTTGTCCTTGCAAATCAACGTGGAGAAGTTCTTCTTTGCCATAAGGAAGAACCTGGTTGAATTTGATGAAGTATTAGAGGTCTGCATGGCAGTGCCTTTTCTGGATATAACATACACCTCTTTTTATTTTTCTTCTTCTTCTTTTAATTAATATGACTTCTGCTTTGCAAAAGATACTTAATTTCCCTAAATTTTTCATTCACAGTTTGCAAAACAATCTTTTGATTCGACATTGGCTTCTTAGGAAGTTCTTCCAGTCACCTATTGGTGGGTTACTAATTTATTTGATTTTCTTTAATCAGGTGCAGCGAAAGCATGTCTATGACCTTAGGCAATTAATTTTAACTGGCGACAGTGAAAGTTGTTCCCAACACGTTATCCAGTGAGTGCCTTTTGGTTCTCAATCAGTCCTAGGAGATCTGAATTTTGATCGCTGTATATTTATTTTGATGTTGGTTTTCCAGATTATTTTTCTTTTGAGTTCTCTGAAAGAATTTGTGTATAGGTACATGCAAGCAGTGGTGGATGAAATTGTTTCTGGAAATGTTGATCCACAGATGGTAGTTGAGATTTTCCTGTGACTGTTCTATATACTGCTGTGTGCTGATGCTTTTTACTTATCTCCTTATTTATGTTTGATAGCATCCAAGGAGATGGAGCTTGGGTAAGCTCTTGAATGAGTTCACCTCAATAGTGGGGAAACAGTTGGATGGTGAGATGATTTTTTACAATAATTTTGGTCCTCTTTTTTTTTTTTCACTTTTTTGTTTTTAATTATGAAAGGCGGTATGCTTTGTTAAAATATGCCAACCAATGGAATTTTTGAAGATTCATTTGCAGGGGTAACTGAGGATGCGTTACTAAAATCTCTTGGACAACTACATGAAGTTAGATCGATTGATATTGATAACTTTTCTCTTCCAAACTTGCCAAGACCTCCAAATTCCTTCAGGGGAATACGCAGGAAGAGCACTTCATTGAGACGTTGGCTCGCTATATGCTCTGATGATTTGACTATGTGAGTACTCTTGATAATATACAGATAATTGAGTTTTTTTTTTTCCCTTTCAATTGTGTGTTTTTACAATTTATTGAAATACACTGTTATGCATAATATAGGAACGGAAGGTATCGGACTACTATTAATCTTCTTCGCAAGTACCTTGGAGATGTTCTAATTGCTTCATATTTAAATGCTATACAAGAATCAGGTTATGATGATGTATATGTGAAGGAAATTGAGGTAAGGTCCTTCATTTTTCAATGCACTCTTTCTGATGGAGTAAAAGTTAGTTCCTTTGTGAAAATTGACCATGCCCCCAAGAATTGATTGTGATTTGCATGCGGATTATAGTCAGTCAACCTAACAGAGTAGTAGGTATAATTTAAAATTTTTGTCTTTGAGTTTTGTTCAATTTGGGTTTTGTTAATCGTATAAATATTAAATGTGGGCTGCTCGTCTTCATACTTTACTCCTCTTTTCTTTTTTATTTTTAATTCCCTCCCATCATTCCTTAAGTTTCCTAGGCTAGATCCTGTAGAATCTGGTCCAGGTATTGTTATCTGTACAAATATTACACTTTGGCAGTTCCTCCTCATACTTTCCCTCTCTTTTCTTTTTCAATTTTTTTTTTCAAATTCCCTTCCATCATTCCTTAAGTCTCATAGGTTTGCCTTTTACCTCATAAATACTGTGTGAAATCTTCTGTCTTCTCCAATCTGTCTCTATCCCACAATATAGCATGTGAATCAATACAGAACTTTTTTTTTTTTTATCTGTATGTATAGATAATCCCTAGGGGTTTTCTGTCTCAAGTGGTAAGGATCTTGGTCTTGGGAGTATGCTCCACCCCCCAAAACCCCAGGTCTAAGGTTCAAACCCTTGGGTGCAAACAATTAAGAGGAGCAATGTATCATTGGTGAGAATACATATTGACAACTGCTAAATTGTAGATAATCAAAAAATTCCTGAAATTGATGAGGAGCCGGATCTGGGATGATATGAAAATCAAGAAAGAAATGGTTAGAAGAAAAATCTCAAGCTTATGTGCTGGATGCACGATAATCTCAAAGCCGTTAAAATCTCTGTTATTCTGCTCATTTTGTATGCTCCACATCAAGCATAACAGTGCAGTTCACTACAGAATACCTCCTTACTCTTTCCATCCCCTTGGGCCCGTTCCAGCTTTCAAATCATTCAGGATCTTGGAGTAATCTAAGATACACTATATATGTATAAAAGCAAAGACTGAAAAATATATATAAAAGCAAAGACTGAAACTTGTTAGCAACCATGTAAGTTAGAAGAATTTATTGACAGACTTCCCCATGGGTTTGCACATGCAACACTGGCTAATTGCTATTTCCTGATCATTCATGAGTGAGGCCAACTAGAAGTGAAATGTTTGGTGCAAATTGGATCTGGAAATAGTTGGTACATTATAGTTGTATGTAACTATTCGTAGACCTGCAGCACGCATAAAAATAGTCGAATTTGTTAAATGAAAGTTAGTGTACCTTGAGGCATTATATGATAAATAGAACCTTTAAAAGAGAATCAGTGCTACTTATAAAAAAAAAAAAAAAGAGTGTCAATGCTATCACTTTGATCTCCAAAATGTTAGTTGAGAAACTTGGTGTTCTATCCTCTTACTCTCCTTTTTTTCAATATTAATGATGAGAAACCTCACAAACTTTGGTTGAAGGAAGAGAGAGACCAAGAGCTATTTATATAGTGTGCTAAAGTAACTCTGATCATCAAGACTCATAGTGTATAGGTTCTTTAACCTTTTTAGAATTCAATAACATTTTTGAATCTATTGGTTATAAAACTAAAAGGCATAAGTTGACAAAAAAGATATGCGATGAGAAAACTAAAGAATACTAATTTTAAATAAAAAATTGGTAACATAATGCGATATATCATTTTTCATTTTATAAGTTTGACTTAATATATATTATTTAATTTTCATTTAATAATAACACTAATTGGGAGTGGATGATGTGGTTTTATAGCACTAGTTTTCCTTTAATAACAATTTGATGGGATAGTTAATAACGTGGCTTCTGAAATTACAAGATTGACCCTAAATAACACCTAGAGGGGGGTGAATAGGTGAATGTCACAATTCTTTGTCCAATTTAACTCATGTCAAGATTAATAAAATTTATGAACTTCTGAATTAGCTCACATGCATCAAATCGCAATATTGAATAGAAGTATAAATATGAATGATAAAGCAAAACAAGCCAACCACAAGACAATGATTTCTGGTGACAAAGGGAAACCCTAAAAAGAACTCTTTAAAGATAAAACCACTCCGGGACAGCCTACTCAGAACAAGCCGATTACACTATTTGAAGATTTATACAAGTAAGTTTCTTACAAACCCTTTGTAATATGAATCCCTTACTTGCCATGACAAAACAACCCGCTTTGTCCCTGCTGTAGTAGCAACCAGAACATCTGGCAATCTTCAAACTTGGCTTCTTCTCCTAGAACCTCTAGTTGCTGAATTCTTCTCCAAGCACACTATCAATATCCTTGTATTTTGTGTGGCTTACAAAAGCTCTAAGAGAGATAATTCTTGTAAAAGTCCCAAAACTCATTTTCTCTCTTGGCACACTTGGATACTATATCAATATCTGATTGGGTAACTTTATAGGCCAATTCGTGCCCCTTTAAGGGTCCTTGAATTGATCAAACTCTTTTTGAATTTCAAAATCACATTTTTGAAAATCTACAGATGGCCTGCTGTGACAGGTTCCCATTGGACCATTAACTCTTCTTCAGAATTCCAGATAGTGTGGCCTTTATCCAAATTTCGAATTTTGCAATCTCAATCCAATACTCAAATTTATCTCTTCAAATAGAGCATTGTGAGAAATTTGATCTCTTATCAAACCTTACCCATTATCCTTATAGATTTTTTTTTTTTATAAGTAAAAATATTATATATATATATATATATCAATAGGAATAATGAAGTACACTGGACGTATACAAGAAAACACCTAGCTCATACTAGAGAGCTTCTAATGACCCAAAAAGCCTGTGAAAAACTACCCAAAATACTCCAAGCCCGAATTGGAATAGAACACACCTCCCCAACCCCAACCCCAACCCGTTGTTTCCCGTAAGACTAATACTCCACCCGAAACTCCCTCTACGAGAACGTCTTAATAATGCCCTCCCTTTAGCCCTCGACTAGAGCTACCACCCTAAGCGTCGTAGTTGATTGCCCAAGAAATACGCTTTAACTTCCTGTTTTTCTTAAAACTTGGTTTGATTTCAAGCGAGTGTCTCGCCTCAATCGCAATGAGTAGTGCATTAAATTGGTCTTCACATCCTCCATATGAAAGCCCCACGATATGCTGAATCTCGTTAACCTCGTGTAGAACCCAATCCGATGGTGAACCCGCTATATTATTTATCGGAAGAGAAACCAGGGGAACAACATTATCCCCTGACATAGTACCCAACTGCACTCCCGATCCTAGACATTCCTCCTCACAAGGCACCAACGGAAAACCCATAATTTCCTCCCCGCTATATCCTGCATTCAAATCCCAAACCTCCTCAACAGCTATATGGTTGCTGTCCATTGTTGCTGTCACCATTAAAGGTTCCTCCCCTCCATCGACGAGGACATTGCTTGTATGTGCTCCACCCCTTGACGATCCTTTTTGTGCCCCTTGACGATCCTTTTTGTGCCACTTTGTCAGACCTTACTGCTCCCTCAGGAGGCATAGAACAGGTAGGGGAAGCACTACCTTCTGTTACCTCATTTTCATCTTCTAAAAATGGTTCGTCTATTTCTTCCAAAGTGCTTAAGACCCTGGAAGGACCCCCATCTTCAACTGAAAGTGAACCCTGGAAAAAAGTACCAACCCCATTTGCAATTGGTGACTGAGGGCAGTTAGAAGACCAGCTACTGATGTCCTGAGTGACACTGGCGTGAATGGTGTTGCCGGCGACCAACAACCCTATCTGTAATGGTGTCGAAATGCCCTTTGCCTACGCACTTGAGGCCTTCAACCCAAACCATTATCCTTACAGATAAAACTTATCTATCAACTCAAACCAAAAAACAAACCTTAACCATTGTTTTGAAACCGAATTTAGCCAATACTAAAAATACTAACAGCTTCATTGGAGCAAAGCTCCGTGCTTTGGAAATTATAATGTATTAGATAGATTAGCATCTTTCCATTGGATGAAATGAGTTAAACTCAGACTGGAATTGGTGTGCACGTCTCAACAATTACTGAAAACATAAAAAAGTTAGAACATGTTCCAATAGGTTTTTTTCTCTAAAACTATTGAGATATGAATTTGGTGATCTATTGATTGCCAATTTATAGCGAAGCAGTTTTGTTTTGCGTAGTGACTTTGTAACAACTTCCAGAAAGCCTTGAAAGGGGAAAATAAAGGATGATAAAAACTTTCTTGCTCCTGGAGGTGCTGCTGATTGTTGTTTTTCCTGCTTGAAGAAGTTTTATAGGTTTTCTTTATCATTTCCATAATTTTTTTAATTTGAATTGCAGAGAGCAGTTCTTGTTAAGACTCTAGATTGTTTTTGGAGAGATCATCTTATAAACATGAACAGGCTTAGCTCAGCGGTAATGTACATTCCTGTTAATTTGGATCTCTTTGACTTCCCTGTGAGCACAAGGCTTACATAAATTTTGTGGCAGGTAAATGTAAGGAGTTTTGGGCACCGGAATCCTCTTGAAGAATACAAAATTGATGGCTGTCGATTTTTCATCTCCATGCTCAGTGCAACTCGAAGGCTAACCGTAGAATCAATCTTGCGATATTGGTCATCACCATCGGAGTCTCAAGAACTATTCTTCTCATAAAGTCAGAATAATTTCCATGCTATTAGCATGTATATGCGCTTCTTCTACCTAAGTTTCTACTTTTGTCTCTATTTTTTGCAAATAGAAATTATCATAAGATCGTCTAAACTCAATGTTTCTGTTAGTGTGCCCCATAATATTGTCAGTTGGGTTCATTCTATATGAAGTATGTAGTAAAGGACGCTAACCCTTCATTTTCTTTTTCTCTGCATGACCCATATCAAAAGCTCATGTCATAGTCTGGATGAGAACCATTACTTCTTGGTTGGCAGGATGCTTTGGAGATTTTAATGGGATGTTCTTGGTGGGATGGCGTGCCTCAGATTATATTCTTCTGTAAATGCATGTAGTTCTCTTGCTGGTACCTGGCAGGGTGGAGCCGAGTGGTCAAAAGGTGGGCTTGGAATGAACTGTAGACTTGCATATCTCGGATTCGTTGTGGCACTAAGAATTGCCATGCATTACCTGGTCGTGTATCTGGAGTTTACTTGCCAAGGATGGGTCCCAAGGGCTCTGCTTTTGTGAGGTTCAATGTCCTAAAAAAAAGTCTTTCTGGTACTCTTGTATTCTGAACGTAGTTCAAACCAAGTTTCACCCCACACTCAAGGAAATTTTGTACAACAGGATATTGGGGTGACAAAATTGAGGTTGTCCTTTAAAAATAAATTCGTTTTTAGGATTTAGAGTGAAGGTGATTGCAATGAGAATTACTCCTTTTTTGGTTGGTAAATGAATATAAGAGAGCTCAGGATAATGTTGATCCACATGATCAGACAATCTGGTCAAGTTACTTTGTTAATTCAAAGATACGGGTTTCTGTCATGGGCCATGGCAATGCTTCAAAGCGGTTTTGCAGCTGCTGTGCATGCTGGCCTTTACCTTCGTGATACATTATCTGCCTATGTAATTATGGTTTAGCCAAAAGAATGTGTCTTATGTCTTATTTTGACTCTTTGGTTTTTCAGCTCAGCTATAAAATCAAATGCCACACTATACTGTTAGTGTCTTTCCAGTGTCTTGCTATAGCTTTGGTTGTGTCAAAACTTGTATTAGCAGAAGTTACAATCTCACCTATGTTGACTGCCCCACTGCCCCAGATATGTGCCAAGAGTTTTCCTCATATATTAGCATGGGGTTTTCTCTCTTTGGCAGTGTTGTAAAACTTTTAAAATGTATCATTTTGTTACTATTTTTTATCAGGTATTATCCTTTGTGAGTTTATCAGCAGCTTCAACAAAATGCTGGTAGACAATTTGTTGTGCTTATTAACTAGAAATTGATGTTCAGAACAAACCCCCGCTCCTAATTTAAAAGTACAATAAAAGACTGAACATTATTGCAAAATTAATTATGGGACTTGAGTTGTGATTCAATCAAGATGATGAGTTCTTGAATTTGGTTATATCAGACTTCTCCATGGAAAAGCTTTCAATTCAGAAACTAACATTCAAATGTCTCCATTTTGTATATCAATGTTCCTTACCGGCCCCTTGAACCATTTCCTTGCATCCAAGACCCACCAAAGCATTATTGCAGTCAAAGCTACAGCAAGGGCTATTGGTGCATAATTGAAAGTTCTCCATTGAAGAGGGTAGAGAGTTGGCAGTAAGAATGCTGAACAGGTGTAACATATCCACAGGAAGGCTACCAAGCAAATTGGCCTTCTTGCTTTACCCAAATAGAAAGGTCCTGGTTTGAAATTTTCCTCTGCCATGACTAACCTGGCGAAGATTGGGACAGCATAGCCACCAACCCATCCGATTGTACTTATGGAAAGGATAGCTGTGAAAACTACATCTAACTTCAGGATGGGTAGGCCAAGGATCATGCATATGGCTGCACATAGCCACACAGCATTTCTCGGAACCTTATGCTTCGGGTGAACTCTCCTCCATATTGGTGAAAATGGAATTCCTTTATCCCTAGATAGTGCATAAACCTAGAAAGGACGGAAGAAACCTTGTTGTTTATTTTCATTCCTAAAATATGCCAAAAAAACACAGAGGGATGAAGTGAGATCCACTTATACTCACAACTCTGGCAGCACTAGTAGTAACTGAAAGCCCACAAAAGAAGAATGATCCCCAGATTATACACAGAAATACAACAGCTCCAGTGGAATTTTGATACCTCCCATGGAATGCATCATAAATGATCTGTGCTGGTACAAGGGCACCAGCTGTCTCATTGTTCTCATCATACAAGTAGTTTGGATCCTGCATTGAAATCACAACACCCAGTCATCTTGAAGCTGTATTTCCCCAAATTTATCACAAAAACAGAAAAGGACCCCCATTAAAGGCATACCCGAATGCAGAAGGTAAGAGCTAAGATATAAGCCCACCCAAATGCAGAAATGATCCCAATACTGGAAAGAATGGCAATAGGACCAGTTCTGTCGGACCCTTTTGTTTCTTCAGTTAGATGAGCTGCAGTGTCATAACCGTATAGACAGTAGTTGCTTAAAAGCACAGATAGTATCACTGCATAAGGTTTGCTGCGTATTCCAGTTGCCTCAGGGGATGTTTCAAAGTGAGTGAACACATAAGAAGCTGGTTGTGTTTGCTGTGCCACTAGAGGGAGCATTATAATCACCACTAAACCACCGATTACCTGTATGCTCGTAGTTGAAAACAGAATGAAAACCACAAGAATCTCGTAAGGAACTCTATAACTAGCATTACTTGATGCAGTTGGTTCTATTTTGCTCTTTGATAATTTTTTCTGAAAGATGAATACAGCACAGCATTAGTTCTGCATGGGTTATTGTTCCTTTTGCTAAGAATCAAACATGGCAGAAGGAAATGGAGCTGTAATTCCGAAAACAATAAACAATGACACTAGAACTTATACTGATTACAAAGATAAAAGAAGTTATTTACCAGCCAAATAAATGTTGATCTTTATGAACCTGTTCGTATGAAGTTAAACATGCTCCTACAAACAAGATATTTGAGAAACAGAATGGTTAGATGGCCTCACCTGCCACCATATGGAAATTATGTCCAGGAATGCTATTACTTCTAAGGCGAATGAATTGAGTATAGCCCATATAAGGGTAAGGCTCATATACATGGCCAAAAATACACTTCTTGATGCAAAGTAGCCTCCACCCTTGTTTGTTCCAGTGGACAAAAGAATGATCATCTGCAGTGCCTGCGCTCCTGAATAGGCCTAATGTGGAGAAAAGAGGACATTAAGTTAAAGTGGAGAAAGAAACATTTCTTGATAGCATTGCAAGCTATTGTTTTCTATTCTGGATTGTTGTTGTACTTATTGTATAAAAAATTCAGAATTTGGTAATGCAGTTATGTCAGTACTGAAAATATGTGGAAAGGAAGTTGCCAAACCTGTGCTCCAATTCCAGAAATAAGACCAATGGTCTCGAGCCATGCACAAAACCATGATGCAAATGGACCCCACCTTGGTCCAGCCAAATGGGCAGCCCAAAAGTATAGAGAACCTGTAGTCTGCTCAAGATCATCTTAACTTAAGCAAATTCCAAACTGGGGAAATAAGAAACCTTAAAAAAAGAACAAAAAAGAATAAACAAGCAACTCCTTGACGGGTGACCAACATGGGCGCGCAAGTTGAGATTGTTATATTCATTTGAAAAAAAAAATGATAAAAAAATGAAGAATTTTGTCTGGAGGAACTGTAAGATTCTCTACCACAAATCTAAACGATTGATTATTCATGAAAATCAAAGTCATTCCTTTTTTCTTATGTGTGTATGTGGGTTGTGAATGGCCACTACTAATTGGTGGATATACATACAGGGAAGGAGGAGCATATCTCAGCCATGGCTAGTCCAACAAACCAGGTGAAGAAGGTGACCACCACCCATCCCCATATTAAGCTTGCAGGACCTGCATAACGTAGGCTTGGGCCATATAGTGGCGTTCCAGTAAAAACTGCCATGCTCGAAAATGTTATTGCAAGCGTCTTGAATAGAGTCTGAAGAAACCCAAGAGTGAAAAAAAAATGAAGAGCGAGTACGTTTTAAGTGTTAGATTCTTTACAAGACTTGGGAAGTTTCAAGCTTATATCTTTCATCATCAACAAAAACATTTGAAAGTTTTTCCAGGTAGTCTTCGAATTAAAATGATATAAAACTATCAAGAAAAGGAAGGTTTAATTGAGAAAACCATCTCTCTTCTCAACTCTTGCTTGTATCCAAGCTCATTGAGACGCTTCTCTCCAGAATCCATTTCCAAAGCCTGCTGACTGACGCCTAATTGATCATGTCCTTCTCTGGAACTCATACTTGGAGTACTATTGCCAAGGTTTGTTAGGCAAACAGACAGGAAAATCGTTAAATACATTTCCAAGCTCTAGGGAAAGTCAGACAACAAGACTGGTTGTTTTGAAATAGTCAGCATCTCCAGTCAATGTATGAATCAGAAAAACAGAAATGGTGGAGGATCAGGTGGAAATCTATGAACAAATCATTAATTAACACTACTGTTAGAGTATAGATTCGAGTGTATGAGTCATGACTAAGTTCCATATTTCGTTGGTAGTCACGAGAATCAGTGCTTGATATAATATAATTAACCATATTACATTGGCTCAAGTTTCTAGAAAAGGTCAGAACAGGATGAGAAAGTGGAAGCAGCTGATCATAGTTAAAACAAAAAATGGAAAGGAACGTAGTGGCTTTATTTGACTAAGAAAGTATAAGCGGTAGAATTGCAGTTGCTTTTTTTGACCAAAAAAATGGAAGTGGCCAAGGAAAGGAGTCTACACCATGTTTACTCAGATGAAGAAAGCTTAGCGGTGGAGCAAAAATATCATTAAAGAATTCAGCAATAAGGTTCAACAGAAGTGTGTGCATATATATATATGTGTATGTATGTATGTGGTCACAGTTTGAAATTCAAAGCACATGCTTGGATTTGGTCAGCACACTGGTTTACTCTCTTTCCCTTAAAAGAGTTTAAATTGCCACTGGAGTTCATGATGAGGGAATATCAACATCGTATGACTTCATGAAGAAAGAAAATACTTTTCGCACTTTTGCTTATGAAAAATGTGTAAATTATTCCAATGCCGGGCCGTTCACGTTGTTTGGTTTTCCAAATGAAATCTAGTAAAAAATCTATCTTCTTTTGAAGCAGATTTTATTTTAAGTTTTTTTTTAACATAAATTTGAAGTCTAAAGGTTTGCAACCATTTATTATTTGCCAAGTCAAATAGAAAAGATCAATAGAAAAAAGACCCTTTAGATATTATCTTGAAGATCAGATCAGCTTCGCTCCTGTTTATTCACCTCCTACTATTTGTCATTAAAGTTAAAATTTGATAATGTAAGCAATTAAATAAAACATAAACTTGCTCTCTTGATTTGCCTAAATCTACGAAGGTGTGTGAGAATCTTGGTGATGGAAGTTTGGGTGAGCAACCAGGTGAAACTGGTGATCATGTCGTCCCAGTGTAAAGGAAACAGGTGAAGTTTGTTTGTTCCAGATTTTTATTCCTCAAGCAGGTACGTAGGTGATGACAAGCATACAAAGCGGTGGCAACAAAAGCATGGGGTGTCAAAATTAGCAGCGTCAAGTGTTGAGAAGATAGCGTGAAAGATGGCAGCCATGCATTGTTATTACATTTGATCAGAGTCTTTTCCTTGCTTGTTCATTACAAGGATGCTCCATGTCAACCATCTCGATGTTGGTGCAAAAGGGGCTGCAAAAGAGAAAATAGCGAGAGAAAATTTTGCTTCAATGCGCGTTACAATGTCACTTTTCTTAAGACAATATTTGCCTCTATCAATAACGGTATGCACACGGGTTACAAGTAAATTTGCCTCCAAAATACAATGAAGCCCAGAACAAGTATATTTGTCTAACTACGTTATGCACACACGAAATTAGACCTCGAATATCCTCAGATTTTGCTATTCAACCAAGAAATTAATGCAGAATGAACAGATCCTAATGATAAGTTTTGAAGAAAAGAAGACTTTTGAGAGAGAGAGAATTTTGAAATTGCTTTCTTCATTCTTCTGTCATACTCCAATTCATAGGCCAATGAGTCTATTTATAGACGGTCAAAGGATGTGAATGAAAAGTTGTAACTTTTCATTTTTCTGTAATCTGTTCTGAAAGGGTATATATCTATACCTGTTACCGAATGACATAATTGTTGGACCCAGTCCAACGGTCATGTTGCGTCTTCCCAAGGAGACCGCACAGTTTGATCCCAAATATTATAACCATAGGCAATAGCTTATAAACTTTCCTTAATTTCTCAATTTCCAAAATAATTCATAACTTCCAAGAATAAATCCCAAAATATTATTAATAATAAATATAATATAGATTATTTTGAAAATATATCCAACAATCTCCAACCATTTTCAAAATACATCCTGGTTAAAATATGAAAACTTATATATAAATGAATGTGTCTTTTGGACTTGAACCTTCACATAGTGAAAATACATCAAAGCTAACTAGAATCACATAGTCGACATGCTTTGAACTAGCGATTCTATACGATTAGCGGGAAATATCTCACATATAAATTTTCTTTTCTTTGGGTAGTTCATAAAAGCCGACACATGGATTGGTCTTGTGTCTATATCTTGGTTTCACGAGCACTATAAAGACAAAACCTAATTTGCATAGGAGGCGGCACCACCCCCAACCTCATATATGTAGACTTATCGAAAGTGTCATGTAACTAAACACTTTAACAAAACCATGTTATAAGTATATTAAGAGTTTATTGCTGAGCCTCTCATTTTTCATTACAGTACCAAGCACTTAAAACCTTGGGATGGTAAATTAGTTTGAAAACTAATTTTAATATCACAATGCTTGCAAACCACGAATATATAATGTACTTTGCTCATTGAATTCAGATATGTTCAAGAGTTGAGTTGAGTATTCATTATTGGTGATTTTATTGTTTTGGTTTTAAACCCATCCCTTTGATGTCTCACATCAAATCTCTTGCAAGTTTTTTTTTTTTTTTTTTTTAGTTAATGGATATGTCATTTCCGACAATATCTCATAAAATCAATTGTAATTACTCATCTGTGAGTAATTGGCTTAATATGCCTCGACTTGCCATTATATATATGGCTTAGGCCTGTGATAATATAGCATGACTGTCACAATGCAAAGATATTGGTGGCATTGATTTTTGCCAAATCCGAGGTTTCTATCAATAATTTCTTAGCCGCTCTATCTCTTTGCTACAAGAAGCCAATGCTATAAACTTAGCCGTCATGGTTGAGTAAGTTATGCATGCTTGCTTCTTTGATCTCAAGAGATTACTCCTCCACCAAGGGTAAATATCCACCACCCACTGGTTGATTTGTGATCATCATATCACCATTGAAAATAGGAACACAAATCCAATAAATACCATATTACAAAGTGTAGATGTAATGCCAATCTATCCAACCAGTTTACATAAAGCTGGCATAGAAAAGATCATTTTAAGACAATGAAGTACATCTACTGCATATTACAACCTTTGCTTTCTTTTCTTTCTCTATTTTATATGAAATTTTGTCCTCTATGAATGGTAAAACAGTTTTAAATGGCTCCATTCTGGAATTCAATATTCCTCACTGGTCCCTTGAACCATTTCCTTGCATCCAACATCCACCAAAGCATTATCAGTGTCAATAATACAGCAATAGCTATAGGTGCATAGTTGAAAGTATCCCATTGTAGAGGGTAAAGAGTTGGCAACAGAAAGACTGAACAAGTATAAGATATGTATAAGAAAGCTATCAAGCAAATTGGCTTGCTTGCTCTTCCCAAATAGAAGGGACCTGGTTTAAAATCCTTCTCATCCATGACCAGCCTTGCAAAAATTGGGACAGCATAGCTTCCCACCCATCCAATTGTACCAATGGAAATGACAGCAGTGTAAACTACATTGGATTTCAAGATGGGAAGTCCTATGATAATGGAAATGGTTGTGCACAACCACACTGCATTTATTGGAACTTTCTGTTTTGGATGTATTTTTCTCCAGACTTTTGAAAATGGAACTCCTCCATCCCTGGATAGTGCATAGACCTAGAAAGTAGAGAGTATGCGTGGATGTTCATTGTTATAGAGAGAGAGAGGGAGAGAGAGAGATTCAGATTTGCTTACTACTCTAGCAGCGCTAGCAGTGACTGAGAGCCCTGCAAAGAAGAAGGTTCCCCAAATGATACAGAGAAAAATTACTGCACCAGTACCACTGTGATACCTTCCATAAAATGCATCATAAATTATCTGTGCAGGAACGAGTGCACCTGCTGTTTCATTTTTTGGATCATATAAATATGCAGGATCCTGCAATATTAACCTTAATATTATCTAAATAATATTCTCTGCCCAAAAATAGAAATAAAAATCTACCAGAATCTTCAAACCAAGCATATATACCTGGATGCTAAAAGTAAGGGCTAAGATATACGCCCATCCAAATGCTGAAATGATTCCTATGCTACAAAGAATGGCCATGGGACCAGTTCTGTCAGCACCTTTGGTTTCCTCAGTGAGATGAGCCGCGGTGTCGTAGCCACACAAACAGAATTGGCTTAGAAGTACTGACATTATTATTGCATAAGGTTTGCTATGTATGCCTGTTGTCTCAGGAGATGTTTCGAAATGAGTAAAGACGTATGATGCTGATTGTGTCGGGCTTGCTATCATGGGAAGAGCTACTATTATAACAAATCCGCCAATGACCTGCAATTTACTTTGGTAACATGATTGTGAGAAGCTAATTTGCTTATATATTCCACTTAAGAGTTCAAGTTGCATATGAGCCTTAATTACTTTGATCAGTCTTGGACTCTTAAAAACATATTCTATTATATGAAACATAACTGATTTGTTGGAGAGCAATATCCATTCTTTTAAGCTACACACAAACAACATTTTCCACTTTGTTTTTCGTCATAATTGGATCATGCAGAATATTTCTGATATTAACATATATATATATATATATATGTATGTATGTATGTAAAAGCAGAACCTCAAATTATGAGCACACCTGCCACCATACAGAAATCATGTTGAGGAATGCAATGACTTGCAATGCAAAGGAGTTCAGCACTGCCCATATTAAGGTAAGGATTATATACATGGACAAAAATACGCTCCTTGTTGCCAAGTAGCCTCCACCCTTGTTTGTCCCAGTGGACAAAAGAATTATTATCTGCAATCCCTGTGCTCCAGAGTAGGCCTGATAACAGTAAGGAAAACAAGAAGATGAAGATCAATATAGAAACTTTGCAATGAGAACCAAACATCATATTTGGAATCATGAACACATCGATAACTAACTACTTAACATTCCTGAAAAATACAATTTCCATCTTCTTACTTTTATATGTCTGCATTTTACATCATCACAAACTACTAAAACTGATACATTGCATCTTTCAACTTCAAAACCTGACAAATAACATCACTGTCCAATTCTTATTGTTAAGATAGATAAAGAAAAAAGTGATCTAACACAATCTTAACTATTTTATGTAAACGGGCTTGACCCATTGTGGCTATATAATAGTTTTGAGGATGCAATGTATCTGTTTTGATAGATTGGGATTGGGACGCAAAATGAAAAGTGTGATTTTCAGCTTAGACTTCAGTGCTAAATGGGGAGAATTAAGCACATACCGATGCGCCGATTCCAGAAATGACACCGATAGTTTCTAGCCAAGCGCAGCACCAGGATGCAAATGGCCCCCACCGGGGTCCAGCTAAGTGAGCAGCCCAAAAATAAAGGGAGCCAGTAGTCTGTTTAATGACTTACAATCAGTTCATATATCCGAAGAATCGTGACTGTTGAGATTAAAAAGAAAGTCAATATTTATGTACAAATATCAAACAGGAGATATGAGCGATCGATTCGGTTGAATCAAAAGCCTACATCCACTATAAATTTGCTTCCTTGCTTGTTTATTACATTAATTATGATAAATCCCCTGTTTATGTAACTGTTTGAGAAACAAATGAGGAAAAACATTAGCATTTGAATAAATTATGGCATCTGATTAAGAAGAAAATTCCCTCTGTAAGTTGTTTATTGACATCATGCCATGTTTGCGTGCGTGGGGGTGGGGTGGTGTAGAATATACTGAAAATAGAATATCCATTGTGTTCACGCTCGGGAAGAGGAGCATGCAATGGATTGTTCACAAAGCCAAAATAACTTTAAAAACTGGGTTGTACTTTTCAACTCATGAAAGCTGTAGGGTTACCCGTTTCAATTCCAAGTACCTATCTGTAATAAGGATTTGGAAACCTTTATAATATATATTTATTTTATTAATTATAGATGTCATAATTGAGTGATCATTAGTAATCAAGACATGGTAAAGAGAATATATGGAGGATGAAGAAGAAGAAGAAGAAGAATGATGCATACTGGAAAAGATGAGCAGATCTCAGCCATGGCAAATCCTACAAACCAGGTGAAGAAGGTGACCACAACATAACCCCATATCATGCTTGCAGGGCCTGCATATAGTAGGCTAGATCCGTACAGTGGAGTTCCAATGAAAAGTGCCATGGTCGAAAATGTTATCGCAAATGTCTTGAATAAATTCTGCATTAATACCCCAGAAAGAGAGAGAGCAAAACCCATGTCAATAATCTTGAAAACATTTCAGGGTCCATGTTAATAATCTTGAAAACATGTAATTAAAAGGAATCAAACAGATAAAAGGACTGAAAAAACTGGTCATATACCATTTCTCTTCTGAGTTCCTGCTTGTATCCAAGCTCGTTTAGCCGCTTTTCTCCTGAATCAATCTCCATAGCTCTGGGATTCAAGCCAACATGTGCCTCTCTAAAAGCCATATGTGCTGTGCTTCAATGGGTAGAAGTATCTTATCTACCAAAACATGTTAAGAAGGGAGAAAGTTGAACTCTCATGCATGCATTGATCCCGGCCAAGTTGAACTCTCATGCATGTATGACTCGGTTCTCTACCTTCTCATTAGAATCCTCTTATTAAAGTTTGTGTATCATTTTGCCCAAAAAGTTGGGTCCTACAAATTATAGTGTATGAAAAGTCAAATAAATCTAATTTGAACATAAAACTTGATCTTAGAAGATTGTACTATAATTAGCCAATACAAGTACCAAGCCCAGATACTACTTCAAGATATCATGAACTCATTACAGTCCTTCCAAAGCTGACAAATCAGAAAAATACATCGAGATTTCAATCGATGCGCGCATTCTATTGTACAATGAACAACTTCCAATAGTTTCTGTCGTAAAATACCCCTCATCTCAATTCTTCCATGGCTGTTAAATTTCCATAATGGTATAGACTCACCCTGTTGTTTATAATTATTAAGCAGTTCCTACACTTTTGTTTGTAAGACTGTGAATGGTTGAATGAAATTATTTCTATAAAATAAAAAATAAAAATAAAAAAATGTACCAAGCCCACTCCTAATTTGCACGTGCAGTAAGCACTTTAATTCGGCCGAATGAGACTGATTGTTTTAATTTATAAGCTTTCTAGTTTTTGAATTTTCCTTCTTAGATGCTCCATCATTTATGGCAGAACTTGGCCTGGTTAACCTTGTTTGGATTCTAAAGTCATTCCAACTCATCTTAATTCATCAAATCTCATCATTATAACTTTTCTAAATTTTCATACAAAATATAATAAAAAATTTAACTTTTTCAAATCCCAAAACAACACTAATATTAAAAAATAATATTCTATAATATTTTATTTTACTGTTCACAACTTGTTTTCTGTTTCTGCTATTATTTTACTAATTAAGATCAATGGCGTAGTTATTCAAGGTTGCATCAAAATATATAAAACTTATCAATGGCAGAAATGTAAGGTTGCATTAAAATAAAACTTATCTCTGCAGCCTCTTTGAATAAGATCAAAGTAAACGATGAATCAGTCATGATCAGCAGTAGGTCATGTGACATGAAGACTTTTCTCTGGAAGGATATAATATATATATCTGAGAGAGAAAAATAATCCTTGTTGCTTAGTTGACTCAACTTCCTATATGCACCGAACGCCATTCTCTCTTGTTGCCATTTGTGAAATTATCCAATTGTCTCTGTATTTAGATCTTATGTAGCAAAAATATCTATAAATTCACTCAATAAATTAATTAATTATTAATCATGTAATTATTTAATAATTAATCAATAAAGTAAAATAAATAAATTGCATAACATTAAGATCCGAATTAAAGGGAAATCCTTTGAAGAACTTCTAAAGGTAAAACCCTTTGAGATAACCAAATTCAGAAAAATCAATCTTATTATTTGAAAAACAATTACAAGTAATTCTCATTTACAAAACTTTAATAACTTGATTTCTTACTTGACCAGACAAACGACTCGTTTGTCTTCTACCGCAGTAGCAGCCATAACTTCTGGCGATCTTCAAACTATTGACTTCCCTCCTGGAACTCCACTGGCTGAATTACAATCACTCAATCTCCAATATGGAGCATGATCACAATTTATGAGAGAAACAATATGAAAATACTCAAAGAAATTTTCTCACCAAAATATGCATTGAAAAATACTCTAGAAAATATCTAAATTTGAATCTCTATAGATCTTAACCAATATGATTCTTTAAATAAACAATCTGAAAGAAGTTTTAGTTTCAGTAGGACTCTGCTTATGGAGTGAATCTGTCGTGAAGAATTCTCCTGACGGAATGCTGACACCTGTGATAAATTCTCTCTCAGAAACTGAACCCATTTCAACTTCTTTTCTGGATAAGAGCAGATTCTTTGGGACTCGATTTTCACACTTATGACTTATCTAAACAAACTCTATGACTTTCAGATAAACTTAATATTATTATAGATAAAGTTAATAAATATTTTACATTCATCCACAATTACAAACACAATGATAGGAAAAATCTTATCATTTTAGTAATCTAATCCTATCCAAACTTATCAACTTAGTTATCTAGTCCTAGCCAAATTCTTGTATCTACCATCTCTCCCTTTGGTGGATCGGTGACAAACTCTTTCATCTACAATCTCCCTTTTTGGCGGATTGGTGACAAAATCAATTTTGAAGAATGTAATATAGACCTATCAACATAATCAGCAGACCAAGAAACCGAGTAAAAATTCCAAGACAATAATCAAGAATAAAAAATAATGACATAGAATATTGACTAATATTAGTACTATCAAAATTCACAAAATTTAAAATCTAAGCATTTCTGGTCCAACATCAAAATTATGTCCAGAAAAATAAACTTAAAGGAAATCATCCATCAAGTAAAAGTTTCTATAGTAATTTTTTCAAATCAGAATTTAGTTCTCCCCCTCAATATTAAACTATCTTAAATAGAAAAAAAAAAAAATCAACTCATCCTCAACAACACACTTACTCCAACTCCCAAAAAAATTAAAGCTCTTCTCTCCACTCCTTTTTGTCACTAATCTGACAAAATCACTATATTTCCAATGATAATATCCAACACCTGCTGTATTTCCAATGATATATGTCATATTGACTATACCAACAGGTCAGAATAAAAATAACAATGCTCAGAATTAGAGGAATCCGATAACCATTAAGTACATGACATGATGTACCACTCGGAAGTACGAAGTGTCTCAACTCTCCACAAAAACCAACCACTCTTATGTTCTAAATGTATGAATACGAGAATCACAAAAAATTATGAGTAAATAAGTATTAATAAACACAAACACTTGGTGGGCATTAGTTAAAAGCCAAAATCAAGAATGCCACAACCCACCAAAAATCATCCTCAACACATGCAAAATATAGATTCATGTAATCATAGAAATAAATGCATATATAACCCAACAACAATCCAAGCCCCAAACTCCAAATAACAAAACTCAACAATCCAATTTCCATAGATATACGCCGAACCCTAGAACTTGAGAGTGAGAAGGATTTGACTAAGATAAAAACCTTACCGTGATGAAAAAACATAGATTAGAAGTATTTATTCTATGTCTTACTCACGAAAAACACGAAACTGATAAGTTGTGAAGTGGGATATAGCTAGGGTTTGAGAATGGAGAGTGTTATGTGTTTGGGTGAATTCCCGAAAGTAGGGGGGATGTTTGTAGTGACTAGCAGCCGTGCACGTGCTATGTGCATTAGAGTCCCATTTGGACTTAGGCGCAAAACAAATGCCCATTCTATGTCTGTTAGACTTATGAAGCAAATGCAACACCGACCCAAACCAAAATATATTTTATATTTTCATATTTATTTTATATACTCCAAAATAAATAAAGAAAAAAATAAAAACAAAGAAGAAGCAAATGCAACACCGACCCAAACCAAAATATATTTTATATTTTCATATTTATTTTATATACTCCAAAATAAATAAAGAAAAAAATAAAAACAAAGAAAATTTAATATATAAGCAATGAGACAAGAAACATGCCTAGATGTATCTTAGTTCAAACATAGTGTTACTCATAAACAAAATTCAATAGAGTACACCCTCTTATTTGCAACAATTACTATGGATGTTCATACCTCATAAGATCATCAATGTCAAAATTCATGTGAGTGTGTGAGTGAGCAAACCTACATAGAATATTAACTCTTTATTTCTTTTTCTTTTCAATATATTTTTCATAATGTTATTTGTACGTATTTTCTTCTTATAGATGCTCTAAAGAGATCGTCACTCATCTTAAAAGTCAAATTTTATGCTAGGGTATAGATATATGAGCATCTCTTCTAAACACTAGTTTGCACAACCCTTTTTTTATGTCTATTTTTATTACTCATATTTTTTCACGATGATTTGCGCAGCGATTATTTCTATAAAGATTTATGGGACAGATTCGTGTAGGGTGTTTATCCTTTTCTGCAATGATTCAACACTGACTTTTTCTAAATAGATCAATCATTTGTGTTTGGCAAGGGAAGATTTATTTTATTATTGTATTGAGTTTAACTAGTATTAGTCAATTCAAGGCATAGACTCACTCTATGGTGAGCATCTCAATAATAAGTATGAAACTTAATTATAATGAACATACATATAAGTTCCTCACAGTGCTTGTAAATGAACTTTGTCAAGATGACCCATGTGGTTAGTATACACAAAGTGGACTGCACAAAATAGAGAGATGCATAAGTTCTAGAGTTTACGATCATCACACCTTGCTAAAACTTCCCACTCTTGTTCTGCAGCTGAACTAGCAAAATTATCTGAAAAAATATTTGGAGATAAGGGGTGAGTTATCAACAACTCAGTAAGTAGAAAACATATATTAGTGTGTAAACATGAGCATCTATCAGAATTTAGAATGCTGAACAAAATATTTTCTTTCAGAATGCAGAATCAGAATACTTATTTTCAGAATGCAAAATCATAACATATTAACAAAAATGTAAGAATGAAACTTCCAGAAAACATTCTTATGCAAAATTTTATTTGGCAGAGTATAACTGAACATATTCATCTTATCTTATCATATCATAACAGATACCATATTTAACCATCGTGATAGGGTTGTGCAAACCCCGATAGCTAACAGAGTAGAAACAGAATGTGAATATTCTCCTTATTCATTCTCGGAGCCCCGAGTGTGCACATAGGAAAGACCACGCATAAAACAACTTTGTTTCCAAAGTGGGTGTACCAGAAACATAAAAGTTGGTACCAACCCGAACAGAGGCCACAGTTTTACACCCATGGTCAGGTCAGAACAGAACAGAAACATAAACAAAATGTTATGTCAGAGGTTTTCAGAAATCATATCATATTATATCAAAGTACATAACATCTTTAGAATAGAATAGAATCTTATCACAAAAATATAATTTAGGCACAAAGTTTAAAAACAAAATGCCAAAATAGCTCATGTCTACACCAGTCATGTCAGAAAATAATTTATTCTTATACAGAATTTCATGAATAATGCATAACAAATAACTGAGGTAGCTCAAATTTCTTTTTATAACAAAACATGCATACTATTCAAAAATCAACCTTAGCCCATTTTATTTTTATGTAAAGTCTAGCATAGGAATCCCGTTTACCTGGACTTCTTAGTTTTTTCAAAATTTTCCTAAAAAATATCGAACAATTAACAATCGTCATCTATAAAATAATCAATTAATTCTCGTAAATTTCCAATCAACCACGTATTTCGATATTTAAACCTAAAATACTAAAAGAACCTATTTTAAATCCACAAAACCTAAAATTCTCATAATTCCTAAAATATCATCATTTTCTAAAACCATCAATATCCACTTAATTCCTCTCACTATTATACTCTTAAGTCATTTCTAAATTGCATAATAATATTATACTAAATACAACTATGCCATAAAAATACATCTCTAGTTTAAAAATTCTCTTAACATAATTACAACAAAACTGATTAAAAGTTAGGAAAGTAAAAATTTCATTTAATAAAAATAGACTAATTAGTTTTTTTTAAAGGGTTTAAAAATAAAATCTTGCACTTACTATGTGCTTCTAAAAATATATTATCACTAATAATATATCTCAAATTTTTCTCTATTTTCTTTATAAAATCTTGTATTTAAAACAAAACCTACTAATATATATAGACCAAAACATGATAAACCTATAATTAGTATGATGTTAAGGGTGTTTTAGGGATTAAACAAAACATATAAGGACTCTTTTGGAATGACAGAGATTCATGTTACGAATAGTATAACTTTGTATGGAGCCATACTCACCGAGCGATACAGGGCACGAAGGCGGCGAGTTGGGCGGTTGTTTACGATGGTGGGGGCAGCGGTAGAACATCGTTAGAGAGAGAGACCAACTAATGAGAGAGAGAAAGGAACCTCACGTAGAAAAAGAGAGAGAGACAGAAAGAGACAAAGAGGAAAGTGGGTGAGTTCAGGGGTAGCTTATCGAGAGGAGAGCGACAGACTTGGATGGAGTGCAACGCCCGGCGATGCTCTCTGTGCGGAGGCGATGTCGAGGAAGAGGTTGGCGGCGTAAGGTGGCAGGTTGGTTGCACACGATGGGAGAAGACTACTTCCTCTGTTTCGGAGGTAAAAAATAGAGTATTTCGTGGGTGGTGTTTCCTTTAACAGCTGGGCGACGGTCTTGGTGGTTTAGGCAGTTGGTTACACGCGGTGGACAACCCAGGTTGCTTCCGCTGATGGTGAGGTCGCACGGGAGTTGGTTTTAAGAAAACAATGCACGGAATAACTACCGGTTGCTTGTCGGGCTAGGCTCGACTGCGATGCCCAATGGCTGGGAACAATTTCGAGAAGGAGTTTGGGTGATCGTCGTGGTTCACAAAGGAGGGTAGATGCTCTAGAAAGTTTGCCTGGCCGAGGTCATGAAAAGAGGGTAGCGGTAACTTGGGGCTTCATCATGCATGAGGGATAAGCGTGTATATATATATATATATATATATATATATATATATATATATATATAAGTGGTTGAAAAATTAAAAGCAAAACCCTAGAGATGAAGGAAGGAGGGACGTGAACGAAATAGACGTGAATCATGCATGCCGAGGGAAAACGAAACGTGATCGAAGCCGTGCATGTAGTGAGTAAACGGACGTGATCGAAGCCGTGCATGCAGTGAGTAAACAGACGTCAAAGTGTAGAACGGGGAGTTCGAAATTATTTTCACGGGCTAGGGCTCTTTAATCCGAAAATAATTGGCCCACGACTTGGATCTTGAACGGGGTTAACGCATGGCATTTTTCTCTAAGTTTTGGACCTCAACTCAACCTAAAAAAAATTACACTTGTCTCATAAATTTTTCAGGTGAAAATCTACTTGGTTTACTAAAATATTCAAACCTAATTATCCCATCTATTGAAAAATCATAATACGCCAAACAGAAACCACTAACCAACAAACAGATGTGCTCGCCGACTGAAAATATCACCGCTCAAACATAACAGACAGAGAAGTTTAGGGAGGAAGACACGCTACATTAATGAGGGTTTCTTGGAGAGGAAGGCACGCCGCATTAATGAGATAGGAGAGACTTAGAGAAGAAAGTATGTCGCATTCAATACAACCCAGAGTTCGGAACGCACACGTCAAACCTAAGTGCCTTATAGCACGACAAGTAGGCAACATAAATATCTGATCTCCTACAGAGCAACACCCCACTACCATGGAGACCAGACCTGCAGGTATAAATAGACGACTCCTACAACCGACGAAAAGGTTTACATCTACACACATTTCTATTATCTTCCTGATTTATCTCCTACATCGAAACTAATTTAAACATCGGAACTAAAACGTGTAAAGAGGTATTGAGTTGAAAAAAGGTTGTGGGTCTCATGTATAAAAAGGTTTTGAGTTGAGATAAATTTAATGATTTGAGAGTTGGACATTTGGATGTTAGATTTAACTTAAAATTTGACTGAACTGAGTTCAGTTCAAGTTCCAAACGGGGCCTAAACGAGTGGGTCCTAATCTTTTCCACTAGAGATGCTCCTTCGTATGTTGAGCATTCAATTTTCAGTGCCACGCATGCGCATACCTTAAACATGCTTCCCCTCCTTTGATTAGTGATAGAGACTCAACAGAGGTTGGGATCATCCCTGGAACCCCCTTAGCTTCCCCTTCCGTGACTACTGCCACTCGAGGCCGCTTCAAATAAAAAAAATTAAATGAAAAATAATATATCCAATTACATCAGTAATTTAAATTTAAGAGTTTATCTAATTACATTAGTAATTTTCATTTAAGGGTTGTAATTTTCCTAGTACGTGTTGTTTTAAGGCTCATTTGTTTTCAGAGATGAAATGAGATTAAAGTTAAAAAGTTGAATAAAATATTGTTAGAATATATTTTTTAAAATTATTTTTGTTTTGAAATTTGAAAAAGTTGAATTGTTTATTTTATTTTGTGTGAAGATTTGGGAAAGTTGTAATGATGAAGTGAGATAAAATGAGATGTTTCCTGAAAACAAACGAGGCCTTAGTTTTCTCGGCTGATGCTTTCTTAGTTAGTAACCGATGGTTTCAAAATTTGTTACTTTTGTTTTTTTAATATCTGTTATTTCGCAGACTATGTTAAGACTTGGAATTTCAAGTCTCTCTCCACTAAAGTAAATTTGTGAGGTTTTCCATTATCTTACTTAGAAACAAAAAAGAATAAGGAGAGAAGAACAGGGGAAATATAAAATTGATCATCATATCACCATTGAAAATAGGAACCCAAATCCAATAAATACCATAGTACAAAGTGTAGATGTAATGCCAATCTATCCAACCAGTTTACATAAAGCAGGCATAGAAAAGATCATTTTAAGACAATGAAGTACATCTACTGCATATTACAACCTTTTCTTTCTTTTCTTTCTCTATTTTATATGAAATTTTGTCCTCTATGAATGGTAGAACAGTTTTAAATGGCTCCATTCTGGAATTCAATATTCCTCGCTGGTCCCTTGAACCATTTCCTTGCATCCAACACCCACCAAAGCATTATCAGTGTCAATAATACAGCAATAGCTATAGGTGCATAGTTGAAAGTATCCCATTGTAGAGGGTAAAGAGTTGGCAACAGAAAGACTGAACAAGTATAAGATATGTATAAGAAAGCTATCAAGCAAATTGGCTTGCTTGCTCTTCCCAAATAGAAGGGACCTGGTTTAAAATCCTTCTCATCCATGACCAGCCTGGCAAAAATTGGGACAGCATAGCTTCCCACCCATCCAATTGTACCAATGGAAATGACAGCAGTGTAAACTACATTGGATTTCAAGATGGGAAGTCCTATGATAATGGAAATGGCTGTGCACAACCACACTGCATTTATTGGAACTTTCTGTTTTGGATGTATTTTTCTCCAGACTTTTGAAAATGGAACTCCTCCATCCCTGGATAGTGCATAGACCTAGAAAGTAGAGAGTATACGTGCATGGTCATTGTTAGAGATAGAGAGAGAGAGAGAGAGAGAGAGATTCAGGTTTGCTTACTACTCTAGCAGCACTAGCAGTGACTGAGAGCCCTGCAAAGAAGTAGGTTCCCCAAATGATACAGAGAAAAATTACTGCTCCAGTACCACTGTGATACCTTCCATAAAATGCATCATAAATTATCTGTGCAGGAACGAGTGCACCTGCTGTTTCGTTGTTTGGATCATATAAATATGCAGGATCCTGCAATATTAACCTTAATATTATCTATATAATGTTCTCTGCCCAAAAATAGAAATAAAAATCATCTACCAGAATCTTCAAACCAAGCATATATACCTGGATGCTAAAAGTAAGGGCTAAGATAAATGCCCATCCAAATGCTGAAATGATTCCTATGCTACAAAGAATGGCCATGGGACCAGTTCTGTCAGCGCCTTTGGTTTCCTCAGTGAGATGAGCCGCAGTGTCGTAGCCATACAAACAGAATTGGCTTAGAAGTACTGACATTATTACTGCATAAGGTTTGCTATGTATGCCTGTTGTCTCGGGAGATGTTTCGAAATGAGTAAAAACGTATGATGCTGATTGTGTCGGGCTTGCTATCATGGGAAGAGCTACTATTATAACAAATCCGCCAATGACCTGCAATTTGCTTTGGTGACATGATTGTGAGAAAAGCTAATTTGCTTATATATTCCAATTAAGAGTTCAAGTTGTATATGAGTCTTAATTACTTTGATCAGTTTTAGACTCTTAAAAACATATTCTATTATATGAAACATAACTGATTTGTTGGAGAGCAATATCCATTATTTTAAGCTACACACAAACAACATTTTCCACTTTGTTTTTCGTCAGAGTTGGATCATGCAGAATATTTATGATATTAACATATATATATATATATGTATCTATGTATGTATGTATGTATGTAGAAGCAGAACCTCAAATTAAGAGCACACCTGCCACCATACAGAAATCATGTCGAGGAATGCAACGACTTGCAATGCAAAGGAGTTCAGCACTGCCCATATTAAGGTAAGGATTATATACATAGACAAAAATACGCTCCTTGTTGCCAAGTAGCCTCCACCCTTGTTTGTCCCAGTGGACAAAAGAATTATTATCTGCAATCCCTGTGCTCCAGAGTAGGCCTGATAACAGTAAGGAAAAAAAGAAGATGAAGATCAATATAGAAACTTTGCGATGAGAACCAAACATCATATTTGTTTGAGTAATTCTATATGCAACTGTGAAATGTATAAACGTTGCGTAATCGTTTTGAAAAAGAGTGGGGTCTACTATTAAAATATTATTTTTTTTCATGTAAGTTCCATATTTTATTCACTTTTTTCAAAGCGATTATGCGGCAGATGTACAATTCATGGTTGCAAATATTTTCTCTATTTGGAATCATGAACACATCGATAACTAACTACTTAACATTATCACCGAACTTCCTGAAAAATACACTTTCCCTCCTCTTACTTTTAGATGTCTGCATTTGACATCATCACAAACTACTAAAACTGATACATTGCATCTTTCAACTTCAAAACCTGACAAATAACATCACTGTCCATAGAAAAAAGTGATTTAATACAATCTTAACCATTTTATGTTAACGGGCTTGACACATTGTGACTATATAATAGTTTTGAGGATGCAATGTATCAGTTTTGATAGATTGGGATCGATTGGGACACACAATGTAAAGTGTGTTTTTCACCTTAGACTTCAGTGCTGAATGGGGAGAATTAAGCACATACCGTTGCACCGATTCCAGAAACGACACCTATAGTTTCTAGCCAAGCGCAGCACCAGGATGCAAATGGCCCCCACCGGGGTCCAGCTAAGTGTGCAGCCCAAAAATAAAGGGAGCCAGTAGTCTGTTTAATGACTTACAATCAGTTCATATATCTGAAGAATCGTGACTCTTGAGATGAAAAAGAAAGTGAATATATATGTACAAATATCAAACAGCCGATAGAAAAATTACACCAGGAGATATGAGCGATCGATTCGGTTGAATCAAAAGCCTACATCCACTATAAATTTGCTTCCTTGCTTGTTACATTAATTATGATAAATCCCCTGTTCATGTAACTGTTTGAGAAACAAATGAGGAAAACTGGTAGTATTTGAGTAAGTCATGGCATCTGATTAAGTAGAAAATTCCCTTTGTAAGTTGTTTATTGACGTCATGTCATGTTTGCGTGCGGGAGTGGGGGTGGGGTGGGGTAGAATATACTAAAAAATTATTTTTTTTTCATCTGGTGTCATATTTTTATTCATTTTTTTCAAAGTGATAACGTGATATTTGCATAATTCAGGATTGTAAATATCTTTTCTCTTATTTTATTAATTATAGATGTCATGATTGAGTGATCATTAGTAATCAAGACATGGTAATGAGAATATATGGAATCTTAAAAACAACAGATTCTTTAAGAAGGAGAAGAAGAAGAATGATGCATACTGGAAAAGATGAGCAGATCTCAGCCATGGCAAATCCTACAAACCAGGTGAAAAAGGTGACCACAACATAACCCCATATCATGCTTGCAGGGCCTGCATATAGTAGGCTAGATCCGTACAGTGGAGTTCCAATGAAAAGTGCCATGGTCGAAAATGTTATCGCAAATGTCTTGAATAAATTCTGCATTAATACCCCAAAAAGAGAGAGAGAGAGAGAGCAAAACCCATGTCAATAATCTTGAAAACATTTCAGGGTCCATGTTAATAATCTTGAAAACATGTAATTAAAAGGAATCAAACAGATAAAAGGACTGAAAAAACTGGTCATATACCATTTCTCTTCTGAGTTCCTGCTTGTATCCAAGCTCGTTTAGCCGCTTTTCTCCTGAATCAATCTCCATAGCTCTGGGATTCAAGCCAACATGTGCCTCTCTAAAAGCCATATGGGCTGTGCTTCAATGGGTAGAAGTATCTTATCTACCAAAACATGTTAAGATGGGAGAAAGTTGAACTCTCATGCATGCATTGATCCCGGCCAAGTTGAACTCTCATGCATGTATGACTCGGTTCTCTACCTTCTCATTAGAATCCTCTTATCAAAATTTGGGTATCATTTTGCCCAAAAAGTTGGGGCCTACAAATTAAAGTGTATGAAAAGTCAAATAAATCTAATTTGAACATAAAACTTGATCTTAGAAGATTGTACTATAACTAGCCAATACAAGTACCAAGCCCACACCTGATTTGCACGTGCAGTAAGCGCTGTGAGAGAGAAGAAGAAAGTTGACTGAATAATTGAGAGAAATTATAATATTATTCAATGAACTTTAATTCAGCCAAATGAGACTGATTATTTTAATTTACAAGCTTTCTAGTTTATGGCAGAACTTGGCCTGGTTAAGTGCATGCTTGTTTTCTGTTTCTGCTATTATTTTACTAATTAAGATCAATGGCATGGTAATTCAAGGTTGCATCAAAATATATAAAACTTATCAATGGCAGATATTTAAGGTTGCATTCAAATAAAACTCATCTCTGCAGCCTATTTGAATAAAAGATCAAAGTAAACGATGAATCAGTCATGATCAGCAGCATGCAGCATGTCATGTGACATGAAGACTTTTACTCTGGGAGGATATAATATATATATATATATATATATATATATATATATATATATGAGAGAGTAAAATAATATTCCTTGTTGCTTAGTTGACTCAACTTCCTATATGCACCGAACGCCATTCTCGCCACTTGTAATTTCTGTCTTATATGTAGACTCTCGTTTACTGTAATAATCCAAAGGCCGGCAAAACTTGTTATTTGAAAACTTCACATCATTTTCATCTTTGATATGTTAGATTAAAAATTTTAAATTTCTCTTATTAAAGTTTGGGTATCATTTTGCCCCCATAGTCAAAAAGTACTGTTGTTAATTTGGATGGAAATGTGTCCTAAAAAAACAAAGCTCTACCCTTAACATCTGGGGAATGATTTAGGCCTATAACCATGTTGGGCCTTTGAACCAATAGCTCAAGCAAATTAATTAAAAAGAAATGATTTATCTATGATTTGATGTAGTACGTTAAATTGTTAAATTATTTTTATTGTAAAGTAAATGTAACATATCACATGAAACATCTACGTTCATTTGTGAGTTTATTTTTATAAAAATTTTATATCTGTATCACTTTTTTTTTTTAACTAAAACTCATAGGATGAGTTGTAGCACAAAGATGTGAAAAATAACCTTTGAAGTTGTGTTTGACCCTTTGTATTCAGCTCAAGGATTCGGGATCTTATAAACCATTGGCTTTCAAAGTTGTTTTGTACTTGTGCTAGCTATTGTCTTGGATAGAAAAGAACTAAGCAAAAGTAATCATTTCTTTTCATATAACTACATAAATATATTTAACAACCATATTCTTCAGTGGTCATTATCTTTGTAATTCCATACAACCTGACTTGAAGGATCAGACAATTTTCAGTACTACCATGCATGAACTCTTTTTCTTTTACCTTTTTTTTTTTTTTTCCTTCCTTAATTCTCAACTGCTGGCTGCACCTTGGGGTCCATCCTCTTAATAAATCACTAAAAATCTCATTTGTAAAAGGGGTATTCGAACTCTCACCATGAGGATCAATGGTGTTACTCAATATCATCGAGCCATTGACTTGTGTAGACCCAATTCATTATAAGCATAATTCATAGCTTATAATTCTCTTTTTCCAAAATAATTCATAACTTCAAAAAATAAATCCCAACATATTATTAATAATAAATATAATATATATTATTTTGAAAATATTTCCAACAGGTTTAACCAAATTAGTATCCAATAGTCTTAAGATTTTTTTATTAATGATTAAGTCTTTAACAATTGGTATCAGAGTAGGAACCACATCACGAGTTTAGGTCACGGAGGGGGCGACCTGTAAGCTATATTAAATTACTTTGGTATTATGTATGGTCAAACATAGTACCAAAGTCATTGAATATTGATAGATGAGTACTAAAGCCGCCAAAAAGGAAAGGGCTACCACTGGGTCAGTATTAATAGAGTGGGTCGTCTTGGACGCGTCTGATTCGGAAGCGTGGTAGAATGTTATGATCCTGAGGGTTAAAGGTTTAACTAAATTAGTATCCAACATACATGAGTCCAAAGATTTTTGGATCATTGGTTGAGTCTTTAACATTCAATGGAGTGAAAGAGAGAGACCAAATTCCCGCAACATCATTCTAGGTCTTTAACAACTTGCTCATGATCATGTTCTCACTACGTATATATGAATTTAAAGATTAATGAACCCTAGACCAGAATCCATGCAGACGCTGCCATCATATATAATATGTAAATATGTTGGAGAAATAATATTATAATTCAGGAAACATTATTGTTCCAATCTCAGCCACTATATAATATATATGCATGCAACGTACGTGGCACAACTTAACAGATCATAGGATCGATCCTGCATGCATGACGCCGATTATTCAACTATGTTTGGTTTTTGGAGGACAACTACTACAAGTACCCGAACATGGCCATTAAGTAGCAGATCATTTTCTGATTAATTTAAACATAAACAAAAACAAAAACAAAATTATTCTCTCCCACAAAAGGTACTTGAAAAAAAAAACCTGATCATGATCACACACACATATATATATATATATAGTGTGTATGTTATACAGAGCTAAGTTGAGCGTACTATATGTGTGTGTATGTGTGTGTGTGTGTGTGTGTGTTAGATTAGGGCTGTGGATGATATATATATATATATATATATATATAGCTTTATTTATAAAAGAAGTCTTCATGACCTTGCAGCTGCTGCTGCTGCCGCCTTGCTTAACCCACAAATAATGCCTACAAATCAGTATATGAGTTTAATGATGCAACATAACTAGTTCTCATCAACAAACAAATTCAATGTCTAAAAAGTCAAGAGGGAGGGTTGCATTAATATAAATATACATACATATATATATATATATATATATAATGCATGCAATTAGTCAACATGATCGATAGTCGATGAACCCTAGCTCTAGCTAGTCGGCAGATGTTTAAACTACAAGTAAAATTACATATATATATATATATATGTACATTTTGAAAAGTTAAACATGGTGATTATCCTGAGCAAGATCAAGATTAATTAATGGTGTGTGTGTGTGTGTGTGTATTATATTTAAGTACCAGTACTCGTTGTTTTATGAGATCAGATATTTCTTTGGAAACAGGCTAGCTATATATACATGCATGCATGTCACCATGCCTAGCTAAGAGGTTCATCTAGCTCGATCGTTATTTTATACATGCATGCATGTAACTGATCCATGGCTTCACCCTCCTTAATAATTAGTTGATTAGGGAAACTTTCTGATCTCCATTAATTCTATATTAATTCAAGATATATTTGATCAGAAAACAGGGCAGAAGTCATTATATTCATGCGCACACCCCCCATTAGATCGAGGATGAAATGTAAGAGAACCATGATATATATTCTCCACGTGTCAGTTAATCAAATGGGCTTATGGATTAAATTAAAGCTGATCATGAGTATATATGCTTGTGTTGTGGGTTACCAGGTAGTACTTCAGAAGGCATTGACCATCTTGTATCTTATTTAAAACCTAATGTGTCACCGTCTCACACCACCTTTCCCCTAACAAAATAAGATTCTAAAAAAAAAAACCAAAAAATGCTTAAAAATTAAGTGGTTGACGTCCAATATGCATGCATGGCGGGAAGCTTTGTTATAAATACGCTCAAGGACCCTCTCTTCCAAACCACAAAACGGTGCAAACTAATAGAGCTAGGCACGTACAGTACTTACTAGAACAAGCAACTTAGATATACCTTAATTTGCCTCTTGTTTTGCTTCAATGACGATCCCAGTGATTGATTTTTCAAAGCTCAACGGCTAGGAGAGGGCCAAGACAATGGCTGAGGTCGCCAACGGATGCGAGGAGTGGGGATTCTTCCAGGTACGTACTGCTTTTCTCTATCACTACTTCCTGATGATCTGCAATGAATCTACCACACGCCCCACATCACATGTCTCTTCCATGCATGGATGTAGCCTCTGCTTGTAGATTTATTTTGTTTGATGCATATTTTTTGTGTTTCCACGAGAGTTTTTAAGGTTTCATTACCATCATTATTGATACAGCTGGTGAACCATGGAATTCCAGAGGAGCTCCTTGAAAGGGTGAAGAAGGTCTGTTCCGAGTGCTATAAGCAGGAAAGAGAAGAAAAATTCAAGAACTTAACACCAGTGAAGCTGTTGAATGAGATAGTTGAAAAGAAGAGCGGCAAAAAGTTGGAGAATGAGGACTGGGAAGATGTCTTCACTCTCCTAGACGATAACGAGCGGACATCTGAAACCCCAGGATTCAAGTAAGCTGTACTGCATGTATTTCTTAATGATCAATGGCTAGGCTGGATTAACTGAGGAAAGAAAACAAGTAGGACTGAAGACTCTTATCAGTTCTCTCCAAGTTCACAAAAACTACTAGGTTTGCTGACAAATTGAAAAGGCTCAAAATTAAGAACTCAAAATTCTAGAATAACATTTGGTGGGTTAATACTGATACAATATGGCCATATTCAGCTCTAGCCAACACCATACATGGAAACTTCGATCCGTAGGAATTCATTTTAGTTGTTAGAAATGGCTCATCCTCGAATAACTTGAGCATTAGCTAGTACGCTGATATCATTTGGCCTGTGACACTGATGACAGGGAAACCATGGCTGAATACCGAGCAGAACTGAAGAAATTGGGCGTGAAGGTCATGGAAGTGATGGATGAGAATTTGGGGTTACCCAAGGGATCCATCAAGAAAGTATTTGATGGTGAAGAAGGCAGTGCCTTCTTTGGCACCAAGGTAAGCCACTACCCCCCATGTCCAAACCCAGAGCTAGTGAATGGTCTCCGAGCTCACACCGATGCTGGAGGCGTCGTCCTACTTTTCCAAGATGACAAGGTGGGAGGTCTTCAAATCCTCAAAGACGGCGAATGGATCGATGTTCAGCCATTGCCAAATGCCATTGTCATCAACACTGGAGATCAGATTGAGGTCTTAAGCAATGGTCGATATAAGAGTGTAGGGCACCGAGTTTTGGCCACACCAGAAGGAAACAGAAGATCAATTGCTTCATTTTACAATCCCTCCCTTAAAGCCACCATATCCCCTGCACCTCAGCTGCTGGAGAATCTTAAGAAAGAGATGGATCAAGCTTTCCCCAAGTTTGTGTTTGGTGACTATATGTCTGTTTATGATGAGCAGAAGTTCCTCCCCAAGGAACTTAGGTTCCAAGCTGTGAGGGCCATGTAAGAAGCAAAAACGTTAATCTTCCTACAAGATTACATAAATATAACATATATATATATATGGAAATTTTTTTTTCTTTTTTAGTTTATTATGTTATTATGGGCTTAGTGATGAAGATTTCCCAACAGGCAAAGGATACCACCGGCGGATTGTCTTTCTCAGTACGTTCGGTGAGGGAGGACAGAAAGCTATTAATGTGGGTATTTGTGTGTTTGTTTCCGATTGCTATACTGTTTTTCTTTCTTGTTATAATCATGGGATGCTTAAATCCACATGCCAAGGTCTGCTTTGTATAATATAATTATATAAATTGAGCTTTTGGGTAGTTTCTTTTTCTTGCTACATGAGATGATGGGATGCTAAAATGATCACATCTTCAGGTCGTTTTCTTCATTACTCTTAGCAATAATATAAAAAAAGACTGACCGTAGATACAGTTCTTTTGAGCATATTAAGGACTAATACAAAAATGAAATGAGATAAAATGATTTTATATAAAAAATGGAAGTCGAAAAAAATATTGTTAGAATATTATTTTTTAATATTATTATTATTTTAAAATTTAAAAAAATTAAATTGAAATTTAAAAATTTTGAATTGTTTATTATATTTTATATGAAAATTTAAAAAAATTATAATAATGAGATAAGACGAAACACTTTCTGAATCCGAGATCTAATTGGTCTAGTTCTAGTAAGACGCGGTAAAACTATTGTACCTCACCAACAACTTGTTGAACAAGTTGAGTTTCTTCCGGTACCTCATCAGCTTGCAGCTTGGCCAAATTTACAAATATAGCACTAGAAAAATGGAAAAACTGAGAATAGAAAACGAATCAGCTCTGTTCAGTTTGCATAAATCCTAAATATACAATTTTGCCATCCAGAAACACGTACGGGCATTGTATAATTTAGAGCTCTGACAGCATATTGCTTAGAACTATTTAAGTAACCAAGTCAAACTAGCTTGGTTCTCCAACACTTGATCGATTCCTGATATGTGGTTCAATATGGAAATAAGCAACATCAGAATCCGTTACAAGAGAGATTGGGAAATATCCCCTCAGAAAGATGTTAGGGGGACATGGCCATAGGAAAGGGTGAGACCCGTCTCACTCAATCAAAAGTTACAACAAAATCCCATTCCAACACCACTATAAGTGTGATCTTCCACACCATTTCTCCGGATAGAACAATTTGAAAATGTATAAAAACCTCTCTGACATTCCTCGAGGGTATAGAAACCCAACCCTCGTGTACAGATAAGATGCAGCACTACAAAATTCCTCCAAAGTACCCAATGACAGAATTTCGGTGAACAAAACCTGCAGTAAAAAGTATATAAAAATTAAACAATCTCGTCCCCAATAAACAAACTTGTAGTACCTGGCTCAAAGCTACTCTACAAGCTTTCCAGAGTTTCACTCAATTACTTTCATTTTGCCTTTGTTTTCTTGGAAGATCCCTTCTTTGAGGATGAAGATCCCTTCTTTAAGGACTTCTTATGAGGTTTTAAATTTGGTTTCAACTTGCTTGAGGTTGGTGAAGACTTCCCTTTCTGGTTCTTTCGCTTCTCTTTTTTCACGTTGTACATGGTGACAGCCTAGATCCCAAGCATTACATGTCCACATATATGATAAGCAAACCTTCATTTGACTAACAAAGTTGAAGATTTAAACTACCAAGGGAATATTAACCCCGAATGGCTAAAGATTACCTTATCTACATTGAGTATCTCGTGGGAATTCTTAGAGATTAGCTTGTTCAGGACTTTCTCAGTTTGCTCCTCCTCTTGTGAGCCTATCCCTTTTCCTTCCACAACAGGGAGGAACTGAAAGGACATATAGAAGATGTTGAACCACTCCATTACCGAGTACAACTTTTGGTGGAGAAGCATTTGCAGGTAAACTTAACAAACCTTGCGATATTTCCCTTTATGTTGTGCAGGCTTTTCTCCGGGCAACTTCTTGTCAAACTTCCCACCACTGGCTGTTGCACTTGCTGCTATTCCTGCTACATTCACTAGTTCATCTTTAGTGACTTTCTTGGGTGCAGTCTGGGTTCCTGTTATAGGCAACGCTGTGGCAGCTAGTTGGACATGGCTGCAGAAAAAGTTTCCTCAAGGTCCAGTGTTGCAATACAAGAAACGGAAATATAATAAGAAAACACAACATAAAAGCCTATTTGACCAAAGTAACTAAGCCAAGAACTGCTCCTACAGCATTGTCAAGATGACAAAAGCCAAAAGCCAACGAGATATATATTATGGGCAAGAAAAGGAAGACTGGGCTGACAATGACTAGATTCACAAGAACTTGGGATAGTCCTTACTAAGTCAAGACAAAGGATCAATTGGGATAGTTAGGCCATCAGAATGGACAAGAAACAGGGTTTTCAAATTGATACTCCACAAAATCAAGTTAGTTGTTCTTGAATAGTTGGGAAAAGGATTTATGGTGTTCAGTGGAGGTGATCTAGGCATTCCATCATAATACTGAAGAATAATTGCATTGTCTTATGTGGGTTGTGAGTGTAACCAATAGGGTGACATGGAAGCAACCAGAATTCAGCTACTCATCAAAGAAATTTTCTTGAAAGGCTGACAACTAGACTATAAGCACCAACAACATTGGAGATTGCACGATCATTGATTCACTCTTAAATTGCAAAGGTGAAAGCACCATTTGTGTCTAGGGGAGTCCAGCAATGGAAAAGAGGAGTGACAAGGGGTAAATCAAAGCAAATTACTTGTACTAAGAAATTTTTTTTTTTTTTTTTTTATAAGTAAAATAAGTATTATTAATCCAAGAATGGGCAACAATTGCCAATAACGAAGTATGTCCTATCTACGTAGACACATTAGAAACTAAGAAATCATGAAGGTTCATGCCATTAAAGTCCACAGCAATGGCCCAAGAACAAAGAGTTCTGAAAAATAAAACTTTTAGCTCCTCCATAGATCTCTCTTTGTCTTCAAACGTCCTCTCATTTCTCTCCTGCCACAAGCACCACATAATACAAATAGGGATCATCTTCTAAATCACTTTGATCTGATACACACCTCGAATAGAGGTCCAACATGCCAAAATATCCACTACGGATTCCGGCATAACCCATGCTAGTTCCATCCTTTTAAACACTTCATTCCAGAGAGTTCTGGCTACATCACAATGTAAAAGTAAATGGTTCACCGACTCATCCCCTCTTTTACACATACAACACCAGTCTGCAATGATTATCCTCCTCTTTCTCAGATTATCTGTAGTAAGAATCTTGTCTAATGATGCTGTCCACACAAAGAAATAAGCTTTAGGAGGAGCCTTGTGTCGCCAGATCCTTCTCTTGGGAAACTATATCTCCGGCACTTGTGTGAGGACCTTATAAAAGGACCGAACAGTGAATATCCCTCTCTCTGCAGAAATCCACCACAAGCCATCTTCATGCTGGATACTTGGATGACACGAATACAAGAGACTATAAAAATCTGCAAAACTCTCCATCTCCCAATCCTGTGCCGCCCGGTTGAAGTTGATATTCCAGTGAATACCCCCTTCTAAGATTCCCATAACTTCCGCCATTGTGGCATCTTTGGCACTTGCTATCAAGAAAAGTATAGGAAACAAATATTAAAGAGCACTGTTGCCATACCAAACATCCTCCCAAAATCTAATCCTGGAGCCTGTACCCAACTGGAGCCTAGTGTGTTGATGAAAGACCTCCCACCCTTTTCTAATATGCTTCCATAGCCCCATTCCATGTGCCCCTCTAACTTCTCTAGTACACCAACCCTCCCCTAAACCACCATATTTATTCTCGATCACAATTTTCCATAAGGCTTCTGGTTCCTTGATACATCGCCACAACCATTTGCCAAGTAACGCCCGATTAAACAACCTTAAATTTCTAATACCCAAACCACCACTAGAGATAGGACGGCACACCATCTCCCACCTGACAAGATGAAATTTAAACTCTTCTCCTAAGCCACCCCTCAAAAAATCTCTTTGTAACTTCTCAAGACGACCCGCCACGCTTGCCTGTATAGGGAATAAGGATAAAAAAAAAGTGGGTAGATTAGAAAGTGTACTTTTAATCAATGTGATCCGGCCCCCTTTCAACAAGTACATTCTCTTCCACTCTGCTAGTCTCCTCTCTATTTTTTCAATCACTGTATCCCAGATCGAGCATGCCCTCGAAGCTATACCCAACGGTAGTCCCAGGTAAGTCATCGGAAGAGATGCTATCTTGCAACCCAACGTGTCCACCAACTCCCTAATATTTTGAACCTCTCCAATCGGCACCAACTCGAATTTATCATAGTTCACTTTTAAACCATACACTGCTTCAAAACAAAGCAAACATGCCTTCACAACCCGCAACTGGTCTCGATCAACTTCACACATAATAAGCATGTCATCTGCAAAAAGCAAGTGAGAAATAGAGATAATACCCCTGCTCGGAGATCCAATCTGGAAACCACTAACAAACCCATTAGCCAACAAAGCCGCGATCATCCTACTTAGTGCCTCCATAACAATAACAAAAAGTAACGGAGACAACGGATCCCCTTGTCTCAAACCACGAGAACCCTAGAAGAAACCCTCAAGACTGCCATTGATCAACACAAAGAACCTTACCGTAGATATACACCAGCTAGTCCAAGACCTCCAACTTTCACCAAAACCACACCTACCCAGTAAATATAGAAGGAAATCCCAATTTACTTCCAACTAAGAAAATATATATACTTTCAGATCTGTAGAAAGGTTATAAAATGGAAAACCTTGGTAAAGCACCAACTTTTGCTGCTTGTTTCAAGTTCTGTAGCCGATTTTTATCTTGCTTTTCAACACGTTTCCTTTTATCTGCTTGCCTTTTAGCAAAAGGATCCTCCCCTGGCTCTACAAAAAGGTGATTACCATGTCATAACACAAAAATGTGATATGATATTTTGATGCTTGTAAATTAGTGGATAAAAGATTCTTGCTTTATAGTTATGATATCACAATTAGATATCAAACTTCAGTACAGTAATTTTAATTTTTTTATATTGTAATTATTTTCACCATTTAGAAAAAAAAAAGTACCAATAGACAGCTATTAATTGCAACAAATGATTCTTTAACACAGTAAGGTCTTGTTAAATTATTTACCATCAGTTATCTTGGCCTCAATGATTGGTATATTTTCCTCATCATTTGCCCGATCATATCCATAACGACGTTTCCAAGTACCAGCTGGCTCATCATATGATATCTTGTCTTTTTTGCGCTTCTTTATACCTGCAAGGTATCTCAAAAATTCATAACCAAGGACATCAAAACTTACCCATGATAGATCACATAATTGATAACCCATATAGGTTGAATGTGATTATAAAGATGCTAACCTCTCGCTTTGGCAAACAGTTCCCATTTTGTAGGAGGTTTAGGCTTTGGAAGCTGAAAATACAATGTATTTGAGATAATCAATCAAGTGTATATGCTATATATACACAGTTAGGAACTGCATGGCACATTGTACAATTTAGTTCTCAAAAATGAGATGATGAACAAATACAGATTCCTCTACTAGGAACATGCATCTCCTCATATTTTAAGTTGCAGAAGTAGTTTCCTTCAGTGGTCTTGAAGCTTCCTAAGCAACCAAACCATGTGCCATTAACACATCCACCTCTCTCTCAAAATAGTTGCCATCAAAAACCTTGTTCCCCAACTAGAAAGTTGCAGAAGCTACTGTAATAGTGTATTTTGGCAACAGAAATCCAACAAGGTAGACAGTTCTAACAATGCCAATTATAAGCCATCTTACTTATATACGAACTACGGATAACTTATGAAAAGAAGTTATGATCTATGTTTTCTCACGTTCAGCCCAACCGAAGAACGCACAGAAACGGTATCGATTACATGGCAAAGATGCAGTACGGATATATGAAATACATATATCTAGAAGACAAAATAGAGATACATATATAGATAAAAGGAAGAACTCACAGGCTTCTCTCTGGGCAGTCTTGTTGTTGGTGGGGGCAACTTGACCAGGGGACCATCTACGTCCACAGTTGAAGGTAAGTTGAACAGAGTATTTGCAATGGCTTGAACTAACTCAGTGCCCTTCTCTAGACATTCCTTCACTAACTCCTCTCTATGATGATTGGAAATATTAATTTTTTGATAAGTGTAATAGGGTTTAAAATATTAATTAAAAACAGATATATAAAATTCCCGACTCAGACCAAAGAAGCAACGTTCCACGCAGAATGAGGATCTGAAAAATAAAAAACTTTGCAGAACTCTAAAAAATGTAAGACAAAAAGGGTTATCACCACATAGAGGTTAAACATCCATGTGCACGTTATTTGAGGCATTAAACACGAGGTAATAGATTTCAATATCGTCATGTGCATAGAGAAGCTTCTTTCCTTAAAACCTAACCTGGATGAAGGTAGGGAGGGAAATTGGTGGTGACGATTGAAGGCAAAGAGATTGCCAAGGTCGATCTCGAACTGCGACGCCTCCATCTCCGACCGCTTCTTCCTTGGTGTGCTATTTGCTTTAGCTCTGTAGTTCAGCAACTAAATCAGAGCCCTACAATGAAAACAAGCAGCAACTAAATCAGAACACTAATGGAGAGGCACCCCATCCGCTGATCCACACGCTATGCATAAGAGCAACTTTTTTTTTTTTTTTTTTGTTCCTTAAAGTAAACAAGAGGAACTTTATTGCAGAAAATGCCATCAAAAACAGTTCCCACTGTTGAACTCTAAGCTCCAAAATTTGAACTTCGAACGATCTTTTTTCAAATAAAACACGAATAGTATCTTCCGAACTACAACTTGTCTACCATTAGTCACAGCAGCTAACCCAAACAAAGTGTTGAATCAATACACTCATCCACGTGATCAACATCATGCATCAAAACCTTTGAACTAGTAACAAAACACAAGCTCTTGATTTCCTCCATTAGTCCACCCAATGCAAGGTATATCTCTTCACAATGGGAGTGGGAATGATCTTCTGCATTAAAAGCATGCACCTCATTGTGAACTTCTATCCAACTCCAACCAGGGACTTTTTTCACCCCATTTTCTCTCATAAGCCTGGTCACGCTAGCCTTAGCATCCCACCGCCTAAGACGCCCATACATGTTCGAGAGAAGAACATAAGTGCAGTGCTCTTCGGGCTCTATCTCTAGCAAAAGGCTTGCTACCTGAGTAGCTAATTCAATGTCACCACAAATCCTACAGGCCCCAAGTAAAGTCTTCCATACCATTGCATCAGGTTCAAAAGGCATTGCCTCAATCAAAGCTTTTGCCTCACTGAGACACCCAGCACGCCCATATAGATCAACCCCACAGGCATAATGCTCCATTCTTGGTGGAATCCCATATTCTGATTCCATAGATTTCAGAAACCTGCATCCTTCCTCTAGCAAGCCAATATGGCTACATGCACTTAGGATCGCAACAAATGTTATATGATCAGGTTTCACCCTACTCTCTTTCATTAGGTCGAAGAGGTCAAGTGCAACATTTCCCTGCCCATGTTGTGCATACCCAAAAATGATCGAATTCCAAGTGATTGAGCTGTCTTTGGGGGTGCCTTCAAAGGATTTCCTAGCATCTTCAATGATCCCACACTTGGAATACATGAAGATCAATGAGCTTGCAACAAATTCATTGGACTCGAATCCTGACTTAAGTGCCAAGACATGAACCTGTTGACCCAATTGGAGGGTTGCTATATCTGAGCAAGATCTAAGAACAGCTGAAAAGGTATAGTGATCAATGTCTTCTACCACAGATCTCATGTGTCCAAAGAATTTCAAGGCATCTTCACTCAAGCCAATTTGTGAAAGTCCTGTCAAAATAGAATTCCAAGAAACACGGTCCTTGGACTCCATGGCTTCGAAAATGAGCAATGCTTCTTCCATGGATCTGTTATTTGATTTGAGATACATGGCTATTAATGCATTAGATATCGGTACTGATTGTTCCAGTCCCCTTTTTATTACCAATCCCTGCAAGGATTTCCCATGGTTTTTATGTGCACCATCAAAACAAGCACTAATGACACTAGTGTAAGTATAGATGTCTGGATCAAACCCAAGCCATTGCATATCCATGAAGAGTTTAAATGCAAGTTCTTCTTTATTGTGTACAAGGTAAGAAGCGAGCATGGAATTCCATGTCACCAAATCCTGGTTGCCAATAGCACCATCAAATACTCTTTTGGCATCTTCTATGGACCCACACTCTGAATATGAAGTGATTAAGGCATTGCATACAGTATTGTCAAACGCCCGCCCGTGTTTTATGATTTTACCATGAATCTGCATTGCTAACATGTAAAACTCAGTATTATCGAGCAATGTCAAAAGCGGAGCAAATGTGCCATCATCAAGTTCCACATGCTCCCGCTCCATGCAATCTAACAGCCAAAATGCAGTCCCAAGATCACCCACCAGCACATAACCAGCTATCAGTGCATTCCACGAAACTGAGTTACGCTCTGGTATGCACTGAAACACCACATATGCATCCTCAACTCTCCCGCACTTCGCATACATGTCCAAAAGTGCACTACCCGAATAAACATTTGCAGCATAGCCCATCTTGACTATCATCGAATGCACTTGCTCCCCAATATCAAGCCGATAAGCAGAAGCAACCCCCTTGAGTATGCTTCCAAATGTATACCCATCAAAATCAAAGCCACATATCTTCATGGTTCTTAGAATCTCGAACGCAGTCTCGAAGTTCCCACAATGTACATACCCAGCGATCATTGTATTCCAAGAAACAGTGTCTCTGCGGGGCATTTCCGCGAACAGCGTGCGGGCAAAACATAACTCCCTGGATTTCGCATACAAACTTAGAATATTGTTCGCGGTGTAGATGTCAGCTATGGAACCTAATTTGATTGCCCAACAATGGATTTCTAAAACCTTGAACAAAGCACACGCAGAGCTCTCGATGAGAGAGTGGAATGGCCTCATTCATTAGCATAGATAAAGAGGCAGAAATCTACAATTTACACGAGAAACTTTCCAAAGCAATATATCAAAGAACTCATTCACTGATTAATATGGGCTTTGCCGTGAGAAGGAGCTGGGTGGTGCTTCCCATTTGCTGCCGTGAAGCTTGTGGCGGCCTCCATTGGTCACAGTCGCGGTTCCGGAGAGGGGACAAACAGAGGGTAGAGAGAGAGGGGAAAGAGGCGGACGGAGAGAAGTAAATAACGGCAGCAGAGGAGCCCGGCGACAGCCTGGTGGCACACGGCGGCGCAGGGACAGAGGAGAAGTCAGTGGCAGAGACCGAGACAGACGGCGTGGGGCCTGTCTTCTTGGAAGGCGGGGAGAGGTGCTCGACGCAAGGGGGCTCTGAGGCGTCGTGCACAGACCGACGGAAACTGAGGGCGGGCGACGTGAGTGGCGACGGAAACGGGATTGCAGAGAAGTATGAGAGAGAGAGACACTTGACAAAGAGAGAAAGACGGCAGATTGAAGTACTTACCGGCGGCCTTAAGTCCAACGGCAGACGGAAGACGGCGAAGGCACGGCGTTTCTGGTTGGGTTGGTGTCACACTTCGAAGGGCAGTTCAGTTCGAGACAAGAGAACTCAGGGAGTTGAGGGTTATGTCGTCTGATGAGGAAGCGGGCTTCTGGGCTGGGCTTGTTCACAGGCCGACGAGTGGTGGCTGTTTTATAAATTTAGTCCATGTTATTTGCAGTAGGTCCAAGTATTTTAAGTCCAGTTATCTTTTATGTTTTTAGTCCAATGGACCAGTCAGCCCAACATCAGAGCCTGTTATCTATTTTGTCATGTAGTATCTGTTTTTTTTTTTTTTTTTTTTTTTTTTTAGCAAGTTAAACATAGCATAGATAAACTAAGCGGTTACAAGGATACAAGATTCAGTGGAGTGGGAGTCCCCGACAATCTTTCCAAAACAAACAAAAAGTAGCACCAAAATAAAAATAAAATAAAAAGAAAAACGGGGTAAGTCAAAGGCTTGACTCCAACTCAGTCCCACAAGGGGATGCCGCTCAAAAGCGGTTTTAACATAGTCTGATAAACAGACTATAAACCTGTGACTAAACGCCGTAGTCGAGAGGGGTGCACTGCGTTTTGTTGATCTGGTCCAACTGTAGGAGACTATCACGATCACATCATCTTAATCGCTGGTTAGGAAAAACAGGAACATAGGAGAATAGCAACTAGAAGACCTGATACACCGGCAAAAGACTGCCACCGATGGCAGTGGCGAGTGTATGGCACTCGCCACACTGAGCGAGAAAGAAGCAAGCGAATCTAAAAGATCTGAGGCCGCTGGCCACTGTGGTGCCGCCGTGGCAACTGGAAATCCCTTCTGATGTGGCGACGCGTGAGGACAACGCGCAATGTAAGCCGTGCATGAGCCATACGCGCCACTGATCTGGATATTTTCCTCCTCCGTCCAACAGATCGGTAGCTTGGGAGACCATTGGAGAGGCGCGTGGCAGTCGGAAAGTAATGTCTGTTTGTTACGTTGCAGTATGTCAATCTTATAAAATTTGAGCTGAATATGGCTGCATTTGGATGTAAAAAGTAGCTGAGTGTACTTCATTTTTAAGCTGTTTTGGACATATAAATACATAAATGAGTGCAGTTTAATTTGAACTCATTGACTAGGTCCCACGTAAATAGCATCGGCAACTACCGGAAGGGATTTTATGGTTTCCCAAACATGAGCTGATAATTGACATCGGTCGGACAGTGCATTTCAAGTACATTACTCACTAACATGTGTTGTTGGCCCCACAACTCAAACCCACAGTATGACATTTGTTCCTTAATCCTTGTGCCAAAATAAAGTGTAGAAAACTACTTTTTTTTTTTTTTTTTTTTTTTTTTTTGCAAGTTCGGCACACTATTGGGAGACAGTAATGTCAGTAAACATTAGATATTTATGATAGATCCTAATAATTTTATAACTTCTTATAAATATATCTAAAGTCATCCTAATATATAAATATATTTTAAACTCATTTTAAATGAGTTTAATAAAACTCACTCAATCATTTTAACTCACTATTTTTTATAAAAAATTTAGATCAATTCAACTCAACTCAACACAAGTTTCAGTTGGCTAGAGAGAGAGAGAGAGAGAGAGATAGAGAAACAGAGGGAGTAAGATAAGACTGAGAAATAGAGAGGGAGTCGGGGAGGGAAGAGAGGGAAGGAGGGAAGGGGACGAATGGTAAAACGACGCTTGTTTTAAGGTAGTGGGCTGGGCTTCTTTTAAGGATTCTTGGGCTCTAACTGGGGCTGGGCTTCACAACAATAGAATTTGATGTACCTTCAAATCACTCCCAGTCAATAAAAGGATAGCACTGTTAGATCCTGACTCACCGCACTATTATAGTTCACCGTGTTTCTCTACACCCAAAATTGGAATACGTAATGCTAAATAGTAAATATAGTTCTAGCTAATAGATTGTTCCAACAACCAAATCGATCCTATTAGAATGATTTTACTCGATCATCTGAAACTTACCACTCAAACGATCCTCTTGACGTGGCACAACTTGATTTTTATTTTCTGCATTATTTTTAGTGTTCTTGGTGGTTTTTGGAACCCCGCCCCCTTCTCATGTATTTTCTTTTTCTTTAATAACAAAATTATATTTGTTGACATAAAAAGGGCTTAATTAGGCTATAATCTAGCGTATTAGGATATTTAATATTATTACAATTAATTTCTAATTCTAACACTTTCTATATATAATTTTGAGAGAGATGGATACAACATGTAAACCCTACAGTACTATCCAATGCTTAGACTATATAGTACATATATCTCTCAAACCAAATAAGGTATAAAGCATTTGATCAGGAAGATAATTGTTGAGAATTCTCACGATTTAAATAAAACTTATCATAAAAAAATAAAGATATCATGCACATGTTTCAAATTAAATATAAATATCATTTATTCAAGAATGTACATGAAATGGAGATCGATCAATGGTACTCATGTTAAAATCATTACAAGAAAACTGTATATTTGCAGTCAGTTAATTCCAGCGAAATGACTATTTACAATTAAAATTAATTGCGAAAAGTCTTTTGGTTGCAATAAATTAATCACAAAAATCTATTTTTTTTGTAGTGAATAATATTCGAGCCATGCCATGATGTAATGATCTAGAGTGCTTACGTACAAAACTTTTATTTAGATCAACTTGACGATCATGACAAATCAATGAAAATGATCGATTGATGTAAAGGGCTGCGAGACCATATATACTTCCAATCAATGTCTGATCTCAATCGGTATATAAATTAAGAATGCAAAATAAAGAATTAATTAGTTGTTGACTTGCATTTATTAATATTTTTATTTCTTCTAGATATTGTATTTGGGCCCGTTTGGATATTTAGAATATCTCAATATATCTACGCATAAATAGTAGTTAAATAATTTGAGTTAAAATGTTTTTATTAGGTTTCAAAAAATGAGAGAGAAAAAATTGAATAAAAACGATTGAATATAATTTTTTTTAATATTGTATATTTTTATTTTAAAGTTTGAAAAATTAGTATTATTTTTTGTGTTTTCTTTAAAAGTTTAGGAAAGTTGTAATGATAATATAAATGAAAAGGATAAAGATTTGAAATTGAAAGTGTTTTATGTTTCACTACAAGAGAAGTGACTTTTCCCAGTGATTATTTTTGCTGGGAAAAGTTCCTAAATCGCCGTCATTGACTTTACCCAGCGATTTAAAAAATCGCTGCATGTTCGTCGTTATTATCCCTCCGCTTCTGATCTACCACAATGGAAGCCAAAAATCGTTGTGAAAAATGCTATCTTTTCCAGTGATTTTTTTTGGCCACAAATTCCAAATAAAACACTGCAAATACCCGTTTCGTTTATCTATTAAATCTCCGGGAAAACTTTTGCGGCGAATTATAGTTGTCGTTAAAAGTTTATTAATCGCTACTAATAATAAGCTCTATTCCAACGAATAACTGAAGTCGCTGTAAAACTATTTGCGGCGACTTATAATCGCCGCAAATAGTATAAAAAGCGCCGTTAAAAAGTATTTCTGAAATAATTTAAATCTGCAAAAAAAAATTTCCTGTGAATTTTAATCGCCGGAAAAGATATTTCACAAAATAATTAAAAATAAAAATTCTACAAGATTAACCCTGATGACTATACCCAAACTATACATATTAGAGATCCTTATATATAATATATGTCTATTATAATAAGCCATATGATGATAATATTATTCTTCTAATCTATAAAATCACAAAAGACTTGAAAAATTCAAGAAATGTCAAAAAGATCATGACAACCACAACAATGGTAAGAGCCAGTATTCTGCATAGCAGAACAGCAATTGTAGAGACCGATAATGGACAAGGTTAGACCAAAAAGTACAAACCAAAGACAATGAACCTCTTAGTTATTCATTAAAATAAATAAAAAATTATACAACTATAAGCAGCAACCCAAAACTGGTTATGAGCATTCAACAGTTCTAAGCAAGTAGCTGACATTTTCACATCACCTCTCTAATTTGAAGAAAATAAATAAAGCTTACCTGAGCCGATGTTACGAGATTAGAACCCATATGATCAGCTAAATGCCTACTTTCCTCACAAAGATCTAAAATAGATACAAACAATCATTTCATATGCTCATATTAATCAGATAAATGCTTAAATAACTTACTGAGTAACGTCATTATATATATATATATATATATATATAGAGAGAGAGAGAGAGAGAGAGTTGTTTTTCATTAGAGTTCTTCAAACTTGGGACTTGGGAGGATGGGTTGGGCAGATACATAAACATGTGCAGGATTTATACGTGAGGTCTAACCTTCCTCTGGGAACATAAACACTTGCTAGAGAAAATTAGAAGGAAAAAAGCACGAGGATTATTAGTTTATCTTCCCGTATGAACCTGCTCAACAAATATATGCACATAAGCATTATTATCAATAGCTACGCAAGTTCCACCTATTTTGTGGCACAACCAATCAACAATCATTTCTTTAAAAGCAATAGAACATAAATGAAAGAAATAGAAATAAGTTGTACCCATTAGGGGAAACGTGGTACTTAGGCCCTGCATACATATAGGGAACTCTACCTTTTTTTTGGGTTGAATACTACAGGGAAAGCCTCGACCTTTGACTGGATACAAACAGCACGCCTTGAGTTCCAGACAAGAAGGTTCTCCACAGTGATATCTGATGCACCACCAAACATTTCACTGCCTATTGATACGTCAGCACTGTTACATTTCAGCAAAGGGAGATCTCAGTCACTATCTGAACATGTCACACTATCACATGCACGTCGTCAATCGACCAACCAAAATAAAAGCAAAGATCCCAACTACAGTGAAAGCAAGGGCAGCAGTTGGTTTAACTGATAAAATCTATTTAAGTTGCATAAGAAGCCTATAATCAAATCAAATCAAATCCAAAATTTCATCAAGTATAGTGAATTTCTATATGAGGAGCTAGCTCCTGGTGTATGGCACATTATTGAACCCCCTGCCTACAAAAAGGTTAAAGACTGGCCTCATTTGGTTGGGCCACATTCGGTACAGTACATGACCAAATGTTGGGCCGAGAAGACACGTGGGTATAATGCCTTACTTTCTTTGCTCAAACTTTACGAACAAGCAGCAGATTTATTTATATCATGCAATCTCCCACAACTGAATGTGAATCCTTGCTTCCCACTTTGAAGCTTATATGGTTACAAAATTTCTTGCAACATATTGGCTAATCATTGTAACACAACGTCAAATGATTTCATCTGTTAATATCTCGTGCATGCAGATAATAATGGTAATATTTTTGGATGCCATAAGTACTAAAATGTGGTGAAAGAGGAGGCCATGATGGCACCCTAAGTCCAAAGTCCTTGAAAAAAGATCAGGTCAATTAAACTGTTAGAATGAGTACAAGATTATACCCTCTTTCGATCAAAATCATATATATATATATATATATATATATATATATCCAGTATTGTAAAACCAATAGAGCTTTCAATAGTTCCTGAAGACAAAATGTAGTATTTATTAAGGTTAGTGACTCAAATTCAATATAAAAACAAAATAAAACATTCTATTAAAATATCAAAACATTATACTGGAACTTTATTTTGCTCTCACTTGTCCAAATAGCAATTAAGAGCTGTAAATTGTGTAACAATCTGACAGAAAGGCATCCAAAGCAAGCACTTGTAATTATTTGACATGGTTTAAGGTAATATAAGAAGTTTTGTCCAATGTCAGCGTATGAATACCCAAACAGAATACCTAACAAGCAGTGAGTATATAATATTACCTTGCTATATGCTTTCCATCTACAATATTAGCATGTTTCATTGTCTGATCTAGATCCTCGACCACCATAGACAAGTCACTACAATATTAACATGTTTCATTGTTTGAATATAACTCAGTGCAAGAAAGTTATAGAAAAAGTACCCATAGATATTTATCAAGAACCCAGATCTGGGCACACAGAACCCATATATGAGCAAACTACATCTAGAACCCAAAAGGTTATCAAGAACCCAAATCTGAGCACACAAAACCTAGATCTGGGCAACTACATCTAAAACTCATGTTTTTTAGAAAGCATATTGGACGGTTCATCACATGGATGTATGTAAAACAACAATAAGATATGGGAAATAGAGGAAATACCCACTAAATTTGACGGCACAAACAAAACCTAGACAAAAAATTAGAGGTCCGAGATAAAGAAATCAAATCAAATGGAAAAAAGAAAAGGGAGAAGATAGACCCGTGTACATAATTGAGAGCACAAGTGGGGAATCTTACACTAGTTTAGATTGTTTACAAAAATTCTATTATTTTTTGCAAAAGAAAAATGATTGATATGCAGCTACAAATTCCCCATCAAAGTTACTTTCCTATATGCTGGTAAACAAAAATAGTTAAGAGCGAGGGAGATACAAACTTGAGTAAAATGGGAGGTATCAAAGTTCCACGACAATATCAATCATCACTTGCTATCAACAACTTGAGTAAAATGGGAGATACAAACTTTGTAAACAGTTAAGAATTTCTCCAAACCAATTAACAATTTCGCTTAATTTGAGATAAAAGCTACTTTCCTATATGCTGGTAAACAAAAATAGTGCTCTGTTCTGGGTTGACTTACGGCTTTGAAGGGGAGGCAGGGGAGCATGGGGTGGTCCCGCGACCGTGGAGGAAGGCAGCTCAAGACTTGTATAAGGAGCTTGAGCGAGATCCGTGAGGAGGAGAGCAGATCGACGGTGAGAGAGAGGGAAAGCTTCGGTGGAGGGGTTGCGGACCCTTGGGGGGGTAGCTACGCCGGTATATGGAGGTGGTGTGGCGGCTGAGGACCCGCGGCACAGGGAACCCGAGGGAGAAGGACTTCGATCGTGAAGAGCGAGGGAGAACTGCGGGAGAGAGAAACCGCGAGGGAGGGCCTTGGCTGGGTTGGCCGGCGACGATGGAGGTGGACGGTGAGGGTGAGTTGACCGCGGCGTGCAGTGGCTGCTGCGTGGAGGCATGAAGAGTGGGAATCGGGGAGAATAGGGTTTGGGAAGAGATGGGAAGGGGGGAGGAGATGGCTGGAGGGAATTAGAGGAATGAGAGGAAAACACGGGATTTTAATTTTATTAGTTTTTTCCGCGCGCAACTGATTCGTCGCTAATAAGAAAATGACTTTGCAGCAACAATATTCATTGGCAAAAGTAACTATGGCGGCGATTTTTAATTCGTCGGAAATAAAAAGTCGCTACAGTTACGATATTCTATTGCGGCGACACAAATAAAGATAGAAAAAGTCGCTGTAAAAAATAAGCAAGAAACTCTCATTCCGCATTCGTCAATTTTGCGCTAAAATTTAGCGGCGATTTAAAGATCGCCGCAAATAAGTACTTTTAGCGGTATTTTTTTTGCGGCGATCTTAAAATCGCTGGAAAAAATATAATTTCTTGTAGTGTTTAAAATGATGTTTGAAAATGAAATATCTGAGAATATCTAATAAGAGAAATGATATTTACAATCATGGAATATGCAGAATCGTGCAATCTCTTTGAAAAAATTGAGTAAATAAGAGACCCACATGAAAAAATTAATTAATTTTTTAATAGTGGATATCACTCTTTTCAGAATGATTGTGCGGCGTTTGCGTACTCTACGACTGTATGTAATATTACTTATTTGAGAATACTTGAAAATGATTTTATTGTCAAACAGAGCCTTAGTTGCTAGATAAGAATCGTGATGAGTATGATCATGTACATGTAAAAGGATTGCTTATTGCAATTTTATTGATGAGTTGAGATTGTTTTATATGAGTTGAATAAAATATTGTTAGAATATTGAGTAATGATATACACACAACACATTCTACACTACATTACACAACAATGTTATAAAATGAGGATATTTTTGTAAAATGATGTTACTTTTAGAATATATTTTACAAAAATACCCTTCATTTAAAACAGAGCCGTGTAAAGTATTGCAAAAAATGTTGTGTAAATCATTTTCCAATTAGGAAAGTTGTAATGATGAAATGAGATGAGTTGAAATAAGTTTCCAATCCAAACTAGGGCTAAATGAAAAGGAAGTCTTTTTTTTTTTTTTTTAACATCATCTAATTTATGTAAATAAAGTCGTGGGAAGCTTTCAAATATTAATGTCTAACAATAATGATCTGATTTAAAAAATAATAATATTAAAAAAACCCCATTATTTCTTTCCTAGCCTAGTAATGAAGAGATCGACGTCAAGGGTACGTCTTTGTTTTTTTGTTTTCTTTTTCCTCTCTATCTTATGATTGATTAAAATCCAACTTAATCAAAAAATTAAAAAAGAATTTCTAGAAAAGTCGTCTCGCGCGCGGAAGATTATATATAGAAATAGTAAATTAATTATAATATATGAAAGTTTTATAACAATGAAATTTAGAAAAATAAAACATTAATCTCCATCGATGATCAGCTAGCTTGGAGGCATGCATGAATATCACCTTTAATTAATTAAAAGACATTATATATTATTGAGATAAATGCTACAAGGAATTAACTTTACACCACATACCACATAACTATCTAATTAATATATATGTGATTTGTCATTTTTGTCCTTTTATTTAAACACACACATATTTAAGCATTAAGATAAAAGGACAAAAATGATAAATTAATCACATATTGATTAGGTGGAGATGTGTGGTAAAAGTCAGATTTCATGTATAATTTCTCTATATTATTATATAACCTAATTTCATAATCAATATTACCAAACTCCATTAACGGTTGTCATGGGTAGTTGTATAGGTTATCTATGTTATTGTATAGCCTAATTTCATAATCAATATTACCAAACTCCATTAACGGTTGTCATGGGTAGTTATATAGGTTACCAAACAACGAACGATGCCTTAAATTTAATAAAAAAAATAACTTCGAAATCTTCAAACTAGTTACTAGGGCATTTCGGTACGTGATCAAGAACTCTTTCATAATAACCATTGAATTAAGTATTTTCATTGATTAATATTTACAAACAAGATTAATGCATGATTGATTAAATATATATGTTGCTTTTTTCGATTAAACCAATATGGTTATATAATCCAACGCAAATGGTTCTGATACAATGATTTTTGAAAATTTAGCAGAGAAATATTTAAAAAAAAAACATATATAGGCCACGTTTGGATAGTAAGATGAAATGAAATAATTTTAGATAAAAGTTAAAATTAGTTGAATAAAATATTGTTATAATATTATTTTTTAATATTATTATTGTTTTGAGATTTGAAAAAGTTGAATTGTTTATTATATTTTATGTGAAAATTTAAAAAATTTAAAATTATAATAATGATATGAGATTATAAGATGAAACTGTTTCTATATCCAAATGGGACCTAAATCTGGCTGGCCATGCCATGATTGATTTGCTAGCTTAATTATAAATAATATATATATATATTATATATATATATATATATATGTACATGACTACTTTTTTTAATTAATTTTTCTGTCTCTTATAAAATATTACCAATGATTGCGTCAAGATCATTAATTAGTTTAAAAAAAAAAAGTAGCGAATGACAAAGACCACAAACCAAATCTATACATGTACAGTCCCCCAGGCCATTTCTTAATTTGTCACCCTCGATCAATACCTTCTCAGACACACAAATATTACTCAGCACCATGTATGTGTGAGAGTCGTGGGTGAGATCAGCTAGAGAGATCAAAGATCATCAGAGACAGAGATAGAAATCTATAAGTAGAGAGTCCTTTGCATGTACGTAAGGGATTGAATTACAATAATGAATTAGACGTACAAATGATTAATTAGTCGAACCACGTTAATGATTTAGTAAGAATATTAAATCAACAAACTAATCATGTGATTTGATATGGTAGTACCGACACCGTATAGCCGCAACGGACCGCTGTCGAGGCTCCCAACAATACCGATCGAGGCTCAACGCACCTCAACACGTCTAGAAATGGATCTTTCTTCTCTTCTAGGCTGCGCGTTTTTGGACGTTAACATGAGTAAGCTGATTATCTTTATTGTAAAATAGATCTAACGTATTATATGAAATTATATGATCAATTTATAAATTTATTTTTACGTAATTTCTTTATGACTATATAATTTCTCAATTAATTAAATAAAACCAATTTATAATTAGCATTGCTTCGTTATCTTATTTATTCAATTGATCACATCTTTCAAAGCCTAACTATCCTTTAGGGGAATGTATCTGCGCATGCAGAATACCCTATATATATATATATAAAGTACTATATGCATCTCTTTCCATGAAAACATACCATTGTCCACGGGAATTAATATTTTAATATAAGGATTGGGCATGATATTCATTTCGGAAACATATATGAATGCTTGCGCAAAGCTAGCTTGGTTAATTTACCTCGAATATAGGGTTTTCCGATCAAACTGCACGTGTATATATATTCGCTTCAAAGTAGTCAAGTTGATTTTCTTTGTTTAACAGCCTTCCACACATATGTTGCCACCTCAGAAATTATACCAAACTTACAATACACTCATTCACATGGGAAACAAAAGGAGATACGCCAATCCTCCGTGCTTCTAGTTTTCTTAGCACCGCCGCACGTTAGAAATCCAAAGTTTCACCGCCACCAATCCGACGACAATGGTTTTGGGCATGAAAAAACAAAGGAAAAAGCCACCACCCCAAATACAAAACACCAATGCAAATTCTTGTGTTCCTCCAGTTTCTCAGCAACCAAACAGAACGGTTATATCCAAACACCAAATAAAATACATATACTGCGGGAAAATCTATGTCATAGAAGCTGAAACAGAAATCCTAATTTAATTTTTTTTTTCCTTAATATTTTCATAAACAACAATCAGAGACAAAAGGAAAAACGTAAACTAAATTCAATAAGATCAATTCCAAAATGGACATAAGAAGAAATATACAGCAGAGAGATTTTCATATACTTGTCGGAAACTAAAAATAAAAATTAAAAAAATGTTCTTTGATTAAGAACTTTCTGGATTCCTTGAAAATCTGAAAGCTGAATAAGCTTATTGGAAATAAATATTGAGAGAGAGGAAAAAGAAAGAGGGTCTCTCACAATTAGATGTCGTGAGTCTAAGGAGCAGCACCGGGAGCCCAAGCTCTCCGAGGAGAAGCGCTGCAAGCTCCAAGACCTCGTTTCTAAAGTACTCCTCGACGAGACCCATTTCGAGACACCGCCGGCGAGGGGCTCTAGATCTCTGTGTTCACCATCGTTTGTGAGGGGTTGGGATGGGCTGCAAGGGACTGAGATGGGCTGTAGATGTGAGAGGGGGAGCAAGGGGGAAGTTGAGATCTGAGTGTGAGAGTGTTTCCTAGGGTGCGGTCACATTGTAGTTCAAATGGAAAGCCTACGGTCGGACTGATTATAAGATTTTCTCATATACATATATATATATATATATATATATATATATCTTAATTATAAGATGTGTGAATGTGTGTGTAATTTGGTCATGGAATATATAAAATGAATAATTAATTCGAGTTGAGTTAATCTTTGACCATGCATCAAATTAACTTAGACTAGCTAGGGTTTCATTTCTGTATGATCATCATGATATGAACAAAATAGAGATCATCACGATCATCACGATCTGAACAATATATATACATATAACATGAGACTACTTAATTACCGGCCTTTGGCCGCCAGAGATGATCATATTATATATTAATTATCTTGATGATCTTCATGTCCTTTATTAAATAAAATTTCTTGGTACAAAAAAGTATATATAATAAATTAATTACCAAATATTATAGATATATAAGCTCCAGGTAATTATCTTGATACATTAGCGGCGAAAGGCAAGCATCGCCCTTAATGTGTGGGAAATATTTTCAGTGACACATATTCGTCGCAAATGTTGAATAGATTATTTTCAGCGCCTAATAATCGCCGAAAATACAGTTTAGCGACTAATTAGAAAATAGTGGCAAACTTTTTTCTGGTGATCATTTATCTTAATTATTTCCGTCTAGTTTAATCGCCAGTAACGGTTAGTATTTCCATCAATTTCAAAAGTTGGTAGAAAAATTTTTGCTTGATTCTTTAGAAGCGGTGACTGGATGGCAGCCTATTTTAGCCGGAATTAATCAACTGCGGCGAGTTTTGATAGTATTTCCAGCGACTTTGATAGCTGGAAATAGACTTATTTCTTTTATATAGTGGATCATCCATGCATGAGAAGATTTGAACTCTACCATGCATGATGTTGAAGTGGCACTCACGTAGTACATGACGCAGTACTGCATGTCCACTCGGTTATAAACAAAAGCATTTCTATTTGGGAGTAATTCATGAGATCGTTTGAATATTATGATCGATCGATCCTGCTACCTACGTGCCATATGCATGCTAGCTCTCAGAACATGATAATTATTTATTGTATATATTGTTATAAAAATAATTATATGAATTAATTATATGAATTAAGCTAACCAGTTTGGATTTATATACTGATCGATCTCAAATGATCTGTAAATAGTAGTAAATAATAATAAAAATAATAATATATATATAGAGGAAGATTATTATATTGGATGGCTTGTAACTATCAGCTTCTCGCTCAATGAAAACTTAAGATGGCTATCGTTTTAGTTTTCAGGTGGCTAAAACGATACATATCGTATTAGCTAATATTTGTGACGATATTAATATAGATCATAGAGATCATGATAATTAGGTAGAAATTAATTTAATGGAGAAGCTGAGGCAGGCTAGCTGCACTCGCATTTTTTTTAGGAGGAGTGACCACCATTTTGTAAAAGCTAATTTAAAATGTCAAAAAGAATATATTTTTACCCTTTTTATTATTAGAAGGGAGATCACTAGCTAGCTAGAAATTTAAGAATTTTTCCTTGAAAGAATACGTAATTTAAAAAAGAATATCATTAAAATTAATCTGAATGCCATGAAAATAATTTGGTGCATGACATTAATGCATGGTTTGTGTTTAAAGTTGAAAAAAAATTAGCTGTAATTTAATGATCTCGTATGGTAAAATCTTGGTGGATTAATTAATATAAAATTCTTGCTCGAAATGATATAGCGTTTAAAATAAATACAAAAAATATATCATGCATGTACCTCGCATTATTTATGTGTATATTTATCTCTCTCCTATTTTAAACCTTAGAATTTGAAGAGAAACTCTAATAAGCCTTAGGTTGTGTTTGGTTGGCAAGACCATCTCAGAATACTTCACTATTATTTACAAACAGTTCACTATTATATTCACAATTAAACAGTACAGTACTATTATTCAGTATTATTTTATTGTTATTTATCAACTATTTTACTACTATTCATTAATATCCAATCGTATCCTTAATCTGATTTTGGCATCCATCAATAGAAAAATACCAAAAGTAAAAAAATGAAAAGGTTGCATCGATCTCTTGACTTTCTGCTCTACACCAACAGCTAGCTTAATTCTTTCAATAATTGTCATTTTCAATGTCGTAGACAATTATTCAAAAAAAAAAAATGTAGTAGACGGAAACCAATTAATACTTTATAAACAATATAAATAATGAGACTTTAATATATATATAAATCATTGATGGCAAACAAATTATTATATGCCTCGGAATCGGAAGAAAACGATAAGCTAGTTGTTGTAATTAATCATCATGACCAAAGTAGATAACTTTAAGAATCAACAAAAGGAAGCTCGTGATCATGTCCTGATCAGTTTCATAGAAAGTCTCATGTACTGCAAAAGATTGCGTACACTACAAGAAAAAAAGATTTTTGCAGCGTTCAAAATCGCTGCTAATACATGCCCAAATCGCTGTAGGTGATCAATTCCAGCGATATTTTGATCGCTAGTCATTCGACGAAATAAAGATGCATTTTCTGATACATCGCAGCGAAAGGCAAAACTCGCTGAGAAAACCACTTTTTCCGGCGAGTTTTATTCGCCCCAAATAATGTCAAGCCATGCCGCAAAAGAGCATTTCTGTTTGGTGCAATATCATTGGGAAAAGTCAAACACGACGACGTATATCGTCGTAAATTATCGAAAAATCGCCGCAAAAAACTTTCTACTTCGTCTCTATCTGATCTGCATGATGATGATCCATTGATGTAATTGACAAACTGTTATCGATTGATGAGTAGTATCCCTCTAATTTGTTATATATTGATCTCATGATCTTACTAAATATTAAGATGAGTTGAGTTATGAATAGTAATATTTTGTAGGTCGTCCCATTAAAATGGATTTAACTCTGTTTACGTTGATATGTGTTTAACATTTTAAAATGAAATGTATGAAGTAGGCTCAAATGTATTTAGTTTTTTTTTTATAAAAAATTGAAAAAATAGAAGCTGACATCAATAATTAGTTGGAGATAAGTTAATATGAGTGAGATTCATCTTCCAAACTGAGCAATGCCCCCAACATCATTCTAGCTAGGTTTAAATTATAAGTTGGAGAAATAATACAGTTATTTAGGAATAAACATCGTTCCAATAATGATCTCACGAGAGATAGAACATATATGCAACGTGGAACAAGTCAACAGATATATATATATATATAGGATATTCGATCCGTGACGCCACGAATTAGTCAACTATATATGGTTTTTGGAGGAGGACTAGTAGTACTACTACAAGTACCCGAACATGGCCAACGATACGCTGCCCAATTGGTCATGATGCATTCAACCGCGCGCTGCTTCGAACAAAGATGCAGATCATTTAATTTTCTGATTAATTAAAACAAAAGAAAAGAAAAGAAATATTCTCTCCCGCAAAAAGTACTTGTATATATATATATATAATATTATACAGAGCTAAGTTGACTATCTATATATGAATTAGATCATTAGGGCTGTGGATGCTATATATATAGCTTTATTTATATATATATATATATATATTTATATATATAAAGTCTTCACCTTAATGCTGCTGCCTTCCTTAACCCACAAACAATGCCTACAAATCAGTATAAGGTCAGTTTGATGATATTGCAACAACTGATCCTCGTCAAAAAAAAAATTCAATATTGCCTAAAAAGTCAGAGGGAGGTTAGCATTTACAAGATATATATAATGCATGCAAGTAGTCAACACGATCGATGAACCCTAGCTGATCTAGCTAGTCGGCAGATGTTTAAACTGCAAGTAAAACTACATATATGTGTATATCTTGAAAAGTTGAACATGGTGACTTTATTTTATTTTTTTAGAAGAATCGAGGTCACCTATTCAATAGTGATCATTTCTCAATTTTATTAAAAAATCTTCATTTATATATGGAAGAGGAATACCGTGGCAACAAAATAAAACACCTGAGACTTTACAAAATAAACAAAACTTGTGTGCCAACAAATCCCAGAAAAGAAAACATCTATCATCGTCTAATGTATGGAATGCCAAGCTTATCCATGGTGATTATCCTGAGCAAGATCAAGATTAATAATGGTGTGTGTGTATGTGTGTGTGTACTATATTACACTAATTGTTTTTAGAAAAATTTACTTATCATCCCGATTCACACATCACACACCATACATAATTTTTTAATTTTTTTTCTCTTACTAAATGTGTAGTATATAGATGATGAGTAGAAGAATTCAACTAATTTAAAAAGAAAAAAAATAATTAAAATAAGTGTAATACTACATATGTGGTGTGTGGGGATGATAAATAGCAAAATCCTATGAAAAGATTCTTTGGAAATTGGCTATACATGCATGCATGTCAGCATGCCAAGAGATCAATATATATAATAATAAACCAATTCCTAAGTTTGTGCCATGTAACTGATCCATGGCTTCACACTTCTTAATAATTAGTTGGTAATTAGGGAAACTTTCTGATCTCTATTAGTTCTATATTATTCAAGCCATTTTTATCAGAAAAAGAGGGCTCAAATCCAATATTAGATGTAACGTCCATGCATGCACCCCCATTAGAGTGATCATCTTCCTCTAAAACTGAATCTCCTTATTTACCTTGATTTTTGTAAGTGCAAATCTGCACTACCTTGTGCTTGTAATCACTTTAAACTTGTTAATTTTAATAAAGCGTATATGTTTATTACAATTAATTTTGCATACTCATTCATGCATATGGTCGGTTTAACCGCCTGCTTATTTTGTGCTTGCATAATTTAATTATTGTGTAATTTACTCTGATTTTTCCATTTCCTTCATTCTCTTCTTCTTCGGTCAGCTTCGATTTTTCTTTCTTTCCGTTGTTTTATATATATATATATATATATATATATAATGAACTACCTTAAGAAAATTACCATGATATATATTGATCTCCACGTGTCAGTTAATCAAATTGGCTTATGTAATTAATGACCTAATTAAGGAAAATGACCTGCATCATCATGTTATGGATTAAATTAAAGCAGATCGTGAGTATGCTTGTGTTGTGGGTTACCAGGTAGTACTTCAAAAGGCATTGACCTTCTTGTATCTTATTTAAAACGTATTGTGTCACCGTCCCACACCACCTTTCCCCTAACAAATTAAATAAACTTAATTCTAAAAAAATAAACCAAAAAATGCTTAAAAATTAAGTGGTAATATGCATGGCTGGCGGGAAGCTTTGTTATAAATAGGCTCAAGGACCCTCTCTTCCAAACCACAAAACTGTGCAAACTAATAGAGCTAGCTAGGCACATACAGTACTACTTACTAGAACAAGCTGCAACTTAGATCTCTCTCCTTCCCTCTCTACCTTTGCCTAGTCTTGTTTTGCTTCAATGACGATCCCAGTGATTGATTTTTCAAAGCTCAACGGCGAGGAGAGGGCCAAGACAATGGCTGAGATCGCCAACGGATGCGAGGAGTGGGGATTCTTCCAGGTTGGTGCTTTAATTTTCTCTATCACTGCTTACTCATGATCTGCAATGAGTCTACCACATGCCCCACATCACATGTCACAAGAATTTTTAAGGTTTCATCACCATCATTATTGTTACAGCTGGTGAACCATGGAATTCCAGAGGAGCTCCTTGAAAGGGTGAAGAAGGTCTGTTCTGAGTGCTATAAGCAGGAAAGAGAAGAAAAATTCAAGAACTCAACACCAGTGAAGCTGTTGAATGAGATAGTTGAAAAGAAGAGCGGCAACAAGTTGGAAAATGAGGACTGGGAAGATGTCTTCACTCTCCTAGACGATAACGAGCGGACATCTGAAACCCCGGGATTCAAGTAAGCAGTACTGCATGCGTCATGTATTTCTTAATGATCACTGAGCTGGAACTGAGTAAAGAAACACGTATGGCTGAAAAGTGAAGATTCTGATCATTTCTCTCCAAGTTCACAGAAACTTGGTTGCTGACAGATTGAAATTAAAAGGCTCAAAATTATGAACTCTAAATTCTAGTATTAACTTTTTTTCATTAATTTGTTAATTAATAATGATACAATATGGCCATATTCAACTCTAGCCAAAACCATGCATGGAAACTTTCATAGGAATTCATTTTAGTAGTTAGAAATGACTCATCCTCGAATAACTTGTGCAGTAGTATGCTGATATCATTTGCCTCTGACACTGATGACAGGGAAACCATGGCTGAATACCGAACAGAACTGAAAAAATTGGGCGTGAAGGTCATGGAAGTGATGGATGAGAATTTAGGTTTACCCAAGGGATCCATCAAGAAAGCATTTGATGGTGAAGAAGGCAGTGCCTTCTTTGGCACCAAGGTAAGCCACTACCCCCATGTCCAAATCCAGAGCTGGTGAATGGTCTCCGAGCTCACACCGACGCTGGAGGTGTCATCCTACTTTTCCAAGATGACAAGGTGGGAGGTCTTCAAATCCTCAAAGACGGAGAATGGATCGATGTTCAGCCATTGCCAAATGCCATTGTCATCAACATTGGAGATCAGATTGAGGTCTTAAGCAATGGTCGATATAAGAGTGTCTGGCACCAAGTTTTGGCCACACCAGATGGAAACAGAAGATCAATTGCTTCATTTTACAATCCCTCCCTTAAGGCCACCATATCCCCTGCAACTCAGCTGGTGGAGAATCTTAAGAAAGAGGTGGATCAAGCTTACCCCAAGTTTGTGTTTGGTGACTATATGTCTGTGTATGCTGAGCAGAAGTTCCTCCCAAAGGAACCAAGGTTCCAAGCTGTGAGGGCCATGTAAGAAGCAAAAACATTAATCTTCCTACAAGATTACATATATATGACACTTATATGTACCCTTTTTTTTTTTTAGTTTATTATGGGCTTAGTGATGAAGATTTGCCAACAGGCAAAGGATACCACTGGCTTGTCTCTCTGTACGTTCGTTAAGGGAGGACAGAAAGCTAATGTGGGTATTAGTGTGTTTGTTTTCGATTGCTGTTTTTCTTTCTTCGTTATGTAATCATGGGATGCTTAAATCCACATGATGCAAGGCATGCTTTGTATAATATAATTATATAAATTGAGCTTTTGGGTATATATCGCTTTCGAGGGTCTCTTTTTCTTGCTACAGAAGATGGAATAATGCTCAAAGGACCATCTTAAGGTCGTTTTCTTTCATTAGCAATAATATATAAAGACTGGTCGTACATTCAGTTCTTTTGAGTATGTTGTCTTTAAACACAAATTTAATTGGTCTATTTCTAGGAAGACATGGTAAAACTGTTGTACCTGGCCAACCACTTGTTGAACAAGTTGTGTTTCTTCCAGTACCTCGTCAGCTTGCAGCTAAGCCAAAATTTGAAAAATAGCAATAGAAATATGGAAAAACTGAGAATAGAAAATGAATCAGCTCTGTTCAGTTTGCATAAATACTAGATATAATAATCGGATAAAACTGTTTGGATGGGAGGAAACTGAAAGGAAAAAAAAAAAAAAAAAAAACCTCATGAAAATAACTTCCCCTGTCGTATAATAATAGTCCACAGATCCTTATGTGGTGTTATTTAACATTTCACAAAGAAATAAAGTAAGTTAATGATACAGGAAGTGATCAAACAAACATGGATCAACTCTCAGTTGCATAGAGGACATACAAAAATTAGATCTTTATTGCTGTGTAACAGATCATGGCAGTTAACATGAATTACATTTTGTCATACTGGAAAGAGGAAAACTGAGGTAAGTGGCAAACCCTACCTTCATGTGGGAGCCAATGTGGGAATGGATCGTATTTACTATTTGTAAAGTCAAATTCTCTTTCTTTAATCTCAACTTATAATATGTACAGTATGTTTACAAGAACCTCAGTACTCTGGTATGGCAAGAGATTAGGTTTCTTCAAAGGGCCTTTTGATCAAGCCTCTCATTCCAATTTAGACAGCGAATCAAGCTGTGAAACCAATCACATGTCTGGTCAGACTTGTTGACTGTCGGAAGTGGGTGTTGACTCATATGTATTCGTACAGAATCTCCTCTTGAGAGTTGCTGCCTTCTCTTCCCATCGAAAGAAACCCATGCATTGCTTCTAGCATCCTCTGGAATCTGTCAAATACAACCATTTTAATACTACTAACAAAGAATATAACTGGCAAGAACATGATCAATGAGCCAAACTTTCCTATCAACGTAAAACATGGAATAGCAAGTTATTGTATCATATTTGAGGCAACTTCATGGGATGTGGAATGGTTTTAGACCTGAGATCAAATTTGGCATAAAAAGTTTTTGTTCTTCCCAGAGACCGTCTTAAAGAAACAAAAGATGAAATAGAACTACCAAACGGACACGAATACAAGTATAACAACTAACATATGGATACAAGTAACAGAACACAGAATACTTTGAACTACTCTTTTGTGTATTGGGGTCACACCCCCATTTGGCCTTCTGTTTTCTAACCATTTTCTTAATTTTCACAAAGAAACAAAAGGTGATTCTTTGTTCTTACAGTTCATTAGGCCTCATGGTCATTTTTTTTCCATAGAGAGAGGAACCAAGTCATAACTGCTTGTCCCACCCTCATCGTAAACCTTTTACCACTCCACAACCAAAAAAAGAGAGTGAAATGACTATCTATTTAAATTTGGCTGACGACTATCTACAAAGATACTGGACGTAATTTATTAGAACATATTTTTATGAAATTCCTGGGATTAGGATCAAGGGAAAACCAGATCTGGCAGATGACTGACAGAAGGACATACTTCTGGATTCATCCCAAACTGTTTAGCATATATCTAACTCAGAAAATCCACAACTAGACATGGAATTCCCATAAAGCAACATGCCTCCCTCAGAAAGCCCACCACCTCCCAAGTTGAGTTTCAAAATTGCACTTGTCATTATGTTAATAATTGTATATACCTTTTTGCAATCCAGGAACAAATACGGACATTGTATGATTTAGAGCTCTAAATGCATACTGTTTAGAACTATTTAAGTAACCAAGTCAAACTAGCTTGGTTCTCCAACACTTGATCGATTCCTGATATATGGTTCAGTATGGAAACAAGCAACATCAGAATCAGAGAGATTGGAAAAGATCCCCTCAAAAAGATGTTAGCGTACATGGGCATCGGAAAGGGCAGCTCCAAGATTGAATCCCCAGATCTAACATGCAGAAATTTAACAGAACTTTATAAACATGACAAAAGAACAGAAATAGCAGAAAAGTAAAGAAAACAAAATATTTATGTTCCTTCTTGCTTCTTCCAAAATGTGGCATTTCCTTGAACGAAATAAAGCAGCTCCCCTCTTATGGTTTGGGATTTGGGACCACTGTGATCTGATATTGATTTTCCATAACCACCATTTTTCTCGTAAGTGCATACATCACCCTTGCAAAGAAGCTTTCCAATTCGAAAAGAGATGAATAAACAGAAATGAGTAGAGAGAATTTTCTTGCTCGACATCAAAAGCACACTATGCTCTCTAAGTGCCAACTCAGTTCAACAAAAGCAACATCCCTTTTTCTACAGTTTAAGAACTAGAGGTGGCAAAAAGAAAGATAGTACTTAGTTAAAGCCAAAATTTTCATTAAGATATCTCCAGATTAAGAGCTAAAGATCCAAAAATATCTGGTTCCTAGATAATCAATAGCATACCTTCAATTCCAGCCTTGCAGAATCTGGAAGTATAACTGGTCTAAATGAGAGGGAGTGTGGGCATATTGGTGTGAAGAGCATGCAAGGAACATTTGGATGCACCTGCATTTAGATTTTCATAATGGCCTTACTAATAGGAACAAAGTGAAAGAGCGAACAACAACCAGTGATAGTATTTGTAATTGCCGGATCGAACTTATATATTTTTCAATAAGAACATTTGTTTACATTGCAATGAGTATGAGAGGCACACCAATAGTGGAATTTACTTATTGAATTACGTAAAACAAACGCCTCTGAAATTTAATATATGCAATTAGAATGTGACAAAATGACAGAGTAGATATGTAGCTGCTGAAGGGATATTTCTTCTTCCTTCCTACTTTGCAGAGAATTCAAGACCTTCCGGATGATAAATTCTAAGAAAAATGTGCTTTTCCTAAGGTAGAAATTGACTGGTGATGCAGATACATGTCCAACGTGGAATGAGCAATCATCAAATGTAAAGGGTTCTATAGAAGAAATATTGAAGTTCCACCACCATCTTCTCATTGTCCTAGAATTTCAGCCATTGGTTTCTCTCCAAAGACACCACAAGAGGCAAGACAAGACCATCTTTCCAACGCTCTGAAAGATCAACCACCCTACAAGGTTGATCTTTCAGAGCGTTCCAAAAATAGCATTCCATAAAACACTAGCCACCTCACAATGTAACAAAAGATGATCGATCAACTAGAAGAGAAATATCTGCTAAGCCTGTGCATAAGGAGGATGAAGGCATTTTCTGCAGACATCCGACCACTGGGGTTCCTATAATGGTTAGATATCTTTGATGTCATCAAGGACTTGTGGCCATTAAGATTAATAGCCACCAAACAAGATTTAGGAGTAATATTTGGAGGTCTCGTGTGCCTTCAAAAGTAGCTTTCTTCGTATAGACTGCTGCTCTTGGGAAGATTTTGACCACGGACAACTTGAGAAAGAGGGGACTCATTGTGATGGATTGGTGCTACTTGTGTAAAAAGCAAGGAGAATCGGTGGATCACTTATTATTGCATTGTGAGGTGACAAGGGTGTTGTGGGATAAGATCTTTAGAAGAGTTGACGTCGCTTGGGTAATGCCTTTAAGGGTGGTTGATTTATTGGCTTGCTGGAAGGAGATTCAAGGCTGACATCAAGTGGCGGCAGTGTGGAAGATGATTCCGTCGTGCATTATGTGGTGTATTTGGGCGGAAAGGAATGAGCGGTGCTTTGAAAATAGGGAGCGCACAATGGCGGAGCTTCAAAATTTTTTTATACACACACTATTGCTTTGGTTTTCTGCTATTGTACTTAATGGGAACAATGCTCAGGACTTCTTGTCCTTAATCTATAGTTCCTAGAATGTATTTAGGTGTTCTTTTGTATACTCCATGCGTTCACAGGCTATGCCTATTTCATTCGTATCAATGAAATTTACCTTTTACTTATAAAAAAAAAACAAGATTTAGGAGTAAGCTGAACCCAACCCAATCAATCCGTGCACCAAACACCACATCAATGTCATTACCAACTATGAAGCTACCAATTATAATCATAAAAGAGAGGGGGACCAGGGAGGGAGATTTGCATTAAGAACATATTTCTACCCACCAAAGTAAATTGATGGCTCCCAGACTAAATGATGTTACTTTGCTTTTAAATTATACACCGACACA